>NC_063196.1:27329641-27487141 GCF_017589495.1 Alosa alosa
TTAGATGATTGTAGTGGAAGAATTAGTGGCCTCTCATGTTTCAGAACTGTGTGGGAAAAATGTGGCCTTTCATTGTCTCCTAGATGTGTGCAGTACAAATTCTATGCAAAGTGTGGCCCTTTACTCCTTTCTGATCATTCTTTTTCCGTATACCGTATACATTTCCCTCACATCAGTGAGTCTGTGGAATGCTGACCACTGTCAAGGTCTGCATGAGCTTGTTATGAAATTATGTACTGTATGTCTTTGCACCTGCAAATACATACTTTTTAGGGTATGACCACACTGTATTGGATGCACTATGAAAAGCTGTTTGAAATATAATCAGATAGATCAATATAATTCATTTTCTGTCCAGTAATTGTGTCAGCCCTTCAAAGAATCACATATTTTCTAAAAGTACATCTCCCACGCTCCATTGCATTGGTGACTTTGGCATCTTAACCAACGTCTGTGTGGTTTAGTCCTCCCACCTGCAAAGGCAACTTAATGACTGGGGTGGCTAAATTGCATAAATAAGAGAAGAAAGCCTCCTAAAATGATGGTTGACACTGGTTGGGTGATTAAACTATCCTTGCATAATCATTTTGTATTCTGTCTATTTCACAGAAGTGAGTATTGACATGGTGCAATGCAATTGACAACTGAAGGCATAGGGCTTCTAGGCTAGAACAGGAACATCTCAAACATCACACAGACACACTGAACAAAAAGATGAATGCTTCAACATTCATCAAATGGTTTTATGTTCAAATGGACTGGCATCATTGATGAGCAATATGAACTCATCTGTCATCTAGACTTCCAAGTGTTTTACAAAATATACCATTTTCTCTTTCCCGAAAGAAGTAAGTGAGTTTAGCTATAAAATTCTCTATATTTATTTTATGCTGGTCTCTAGACTTTATTCTTGCACTGTTGCACTGTTGGACTTACTCGTTTGCACCATCACCATGACACGCAATATATTACAATATCCAGATGCCCGCTATCTGCAGCCGTTTAGTGGTCTTCAATAGCATGTGGTGATAAAGCTACCGAATGTCCAACACCACCAGCGATTATGCCGCTAATTATAAACTAATTGTATACCTCTACCTAGATAACCTGTAGTCATCACAGAAGACAGTGAAGGAGTGAAGTACGTTCAAAGATGAACAAATGTTAAAGGTCACTCACTTACCACGATAAGGATATTGCGTTTGTTTGCCAGACTCTTTTGGGCACTGTCAGCAGGTTTGGACTGGTTGTCGCCCCCAGCCCCGAGTAAGTTGACAGCATGTTGTGGGGGCTCCTCGTTTTTTTGAAGTTCCATAGTTCTGCACGAACCGGCATGAGAGTTTTCCAAACTTCTACGATATACCAGAGACTTTGTAGTAGGTCTCTACTAGGGACCGCCTCTATCTCTCGTTGACGTTTCACAAGTGTAATGACTGCAACATGTGCTGTATTTCGTGCATGTGTGTGCGTGGCTGCGCGCGTACGCCCCACTACTGAATAGGCTATTAGGTGCCCCGAGAGCATGGCGTTAAATGGACGTTTGGGACTGTATTCCTCAGTGGCCATTTACGTAATGTATGAGTTAATTCTTGTACAAATAGTCTACTTCATCTTATGCCAATATTGTAAAGATTTGACATGACCCTTTTCTCAGGTCATTGGATTTTTTATAGGAATGTAGTGCGTCGACCTACAGTTTGGCACGGAGCAATATGTGGTTTTGTCGTTATATTATGCAATAACAGGACAAATATGTAGGGATTTCAGTATAGTTGGTTAAGGGCATCTGCATAAGTAGGTGTGTTTTACATGCGTATGTCTATGTTTTGCCCCACATGTTTTGACAGAGCAGTTCTAGCGCCACTCGCTGGTTTATGCAAGCTGTCTGTTGGACCATTACAACCACTTACACGCATTTTCAAAGCTCTGTCTTTTTTCAACTCTGTACATACGTACATACGTTTTATGTATATTTTCATTCAAGAGTGAAAGTATTCTGCAGAGATAAGTTGAAATATACACAGGAAACATGTTAATACTGAAACCAAAAATATGTATTTTTCCAAATAACGGTTGTGAATAGTATTGTACAGCACACAAGAAAAAGAGAAAGCAAGATACAACAACCACCATATGTAGTTGGACAAAAATCCAATATTTTTGAAAGAGCCGTGTCAGTGAGTGTGAGGCACCGATGAATAAGTGTGCCATTTTGATAGGTTGGAATGAAAGGAAAGGAGATCAAGAAAATCAAGTTAATTCCTGTAAGATTTTGTGTGTTAGTGTCAAAGGCTAAGAATTGGTTTATGATTTTTCAGATTTCGTATGGGGTTATGAGGTTTGAGCGACAAGTTGATATGTTATGATTGTGACATGTAAAGATTTGTGGGGTTACACTTTACTTGACAGTATCAACATAAGAGTGACATGACACTGTCATGAACGTGTCATAAACAAGTCATAAATGTTTATGACATAACGCTTCGGTTTTTGTCATTGTTAGGTTTAGGGTTAGGGTTAGGGTTAGAGTTATGTCGATACTGTCAAGTAAAGTGTTACCGATTTGTGTGTGCAAGTTGGAAAAAAACTGTAATGTCTCTCATAGAGGAATTTACCAACAGTGATCACAAGATGGCATAGTAGTGTCAGGAATAGTGACTGGAACCTCAGATTTCTTAACCTTAGAGTTATTTTACTGTACTTGTCATGTTTAACACATAACCAAGAGAACTATCTGTATTTACGTATTTAATATATGGCCTAATCATGAACAAAATGAAAATATCATGAATGAAAATATAAACACAACACAAAATTATTTCTTTCACATTTTGCCCTCAAATGTGTTAAAAACCATTAGTGACTACTTTGTCTGAAAATCTACTCCAGACAGGAGACATATAGATAGATAGATAGATAGATAGATAGATAGATACTGTAGATAGATACTTTATTGATCCCCAGGGGAAATTCAAGACAGATGTTGACAGATGTTGACAGATGTTGATTTAAAAGCAAGCTTATGACATAGATGTGCGTTGGACTGTTCACAGTGAAGGGCCATACTAAAATGAGCAAATCTATCTTACAACACAGTGCCACTGATGTCAAAGTTTAGAGGAGTGTGCAACTGGCATGCTGACTGCAGGAGTGTCCACCAGGACAGTGAAGTGATTAATTATTACTAATATGGATTTTTTTTTTTTACGGAACTCCAAGATGGGCGCGAAAATTAGCGTTTATATTTTTGTATGAGAATGAGAAGAGTGATGGTGAGCTAACACCAAAAGAGACAATGTGTGGCGAAGCAACGTTTTTTCTGCAACCTGCAAAGGGGGAAGGGGGTTGAGACCTACCATGTTGCCTGCAACAATACAGGAAAATCTATTCCCTTATGTTGTGATTCTGTCTATTTAGTGGTAAAGTGGTCACTTTGGAAGACAAAGTGAAAGTCAGACTTTGGAGAATTAATATGCAAGTCCACTGCAGTCCATTAACTGTTAGTGGAGTCAATGCTAATAGCAATGCTATTAGCATTAGTCAATGCTAATAGCAATGTCTTAGTGTGACCTAGAGCTATCACCAAGTGAACCAAGAGTAAAACCAATTGTACCATTATTTTTCAGTGTTCTTTCCAAAAATTCTAATTTAATAAGAAATCATTGAATAGTGTATATAGTCTTGTTTTCTAAGTTGATAGAAAAGCGTCTTTTTGCTCTGGCCCTTGTCATAATTGACATACAGTATGTAAGTTGCTTTGGATAAAAGTGTCAGCCAAACGAAGAAGTATAGGCCTATCCTATACTGTATACTTTATATATAAGAAGTATAAAGTATATATAAGAAGTATATATAAGAAGTGTAAAGTATAAGAAGTATAAAGTATAAGTACAGTATATCCAGTACCTTTGTAACAGGTGGTTTCCCCACTGTTTTGCTAGCATTGTGGACAAAATCTATTTAACATTCGGAGAGTTCTTCACACACAACATGAAGCATATTACAAAAATTAACAAAATGTTTCTACATCAGGAAGTAAAACTACTTAGACTGCAGTCAGTCAGCTCAATTGTGGGTGTCTCCAAGCCAATCATACAGTAGCTAATGATTTGGGTTGTGTCATAATGGCAGTCACATGGGTCTGCGCTGAGGCTGAGAGGCTGAAGTGGACTCAGTGGACAACATTACGGACCCAGCATGGTGCCCACTGCTCTCAGGCCCTTACCAGTCCTCCACCAGGGAGAGGGAGAGAGATGGAGTGGGAGAGGGAGAGAGAGATGAAGTGGGAGAGGGAGATGGAGTGGGAAAGAGAGAGAGAGAGAGAGCAGTAGTGTGCAGGATGGAGGGAAAAGCTGAGATGGAGATAGCTGGAGGGGGTGGGGGGGATAGGGGGGGGTGAGAGGCAAGGGTATAAGAGTGGAAAAGAGCTGGAAGGAGTGAGGCAGAAAGCAAGCTAGAGGGAGACAGTGTGTGTGTGTGTGTGTGTGTGTGTGTGTGTGTGTGTGTGTGTGTGTGTGTGTGTGTAAGAGAGAGAGAGTGAGAATGTGTGTTTGTATGTGTGTTATTCGGCCCATAGTGTTCATGATATTGCATGTGTTTAAAGTAGGGCTGTCAAAATAACTGATTCATTTCGATTAATTAATTTGAGAAAAAATAACTGATTAAAAAAATTAGTGCAGATTAATCGATTCCGTATGACCTTTGACCCCGAGTCGTTCTAGTCAGTAAAAATTAGACTGTAAAATGAAGGAGAGAGAAGAAAACGTGCTGCCTGGAACATTTACTTTTTAAAAACGTTCTGATGGTGTTCATAAAAAATAAAGTGTTGAAAATAAAGTCCTCTGCAATGTCTGCAGCAAGGAATTTGCATATCACCGGAGTTCATCAACTCTATAGTCGCCCATCAATGCAAAGAAATAAGTTTTGACATTGAGGGGAGTGTTCATTTATTTTCATTGTGTCCCCTAGGTTATATCTGTGGCCTGAAATGCCTTGTATGTGAAAAAAAAACTTCTTCCCGAAGCACTTTTGAATTTATTTCCTCAGCATATTAGGTCATATCATAGATTATTATGGCAATTATTTGAACAGTGAAAATGATAATAAAAGAGTTTTTGAACTTTAATGTCACTAATGCTGATTATTCAATGATTCATTTGAATTTAAATATTTAAAATACTTTCACAGCAAAAAATATATATGCGATTAATTTAGATTAATTAATCACAGAGTATGTAATTAATTAGATTTTTTTTTTTAATCGATTGACAGCCCTAGTTTAAAGTAAGGCTTTGCTCTGTAGACATGTATGTGCCACCTTGCAGAAGTGTGTCCTCTCGTTGTGATCATTTGTGCATATCTGTATCTCTGAAAGTGTGTGTGTGTGTGTGAGTGTGTGTGTGTATTTGTGTGTGTGTGTATATTTGTGTGTGTGTGTGTGTGTGTGTGTGTGTGTCTGTAAGTGACCCATGGTGACTCACATTGCTTGCAGACTGAGCAGTCTGTTCCGAACATACTGCTGAGCTCCCAGCAGTCAGCCTGCAGCTGTTCAAGAACCAACTGACCATTACAGCCTGACCTCAGATCAGTCTCACATGTCACAATGCTCAGAGGGTTCAACACAATCAACATTCCGCTGATTCAACATTTAGTTCACAATATTCAGAACAGAAGAACGCAATTACTTTGTCCCTCAACATTCAGCACGCAGAGTGACATTTGTCAGTCTGATGGCTTACAAAATTAACACTGTGGCAACACAAATGCATACTTGACATTCAAACCTCATCAACTGGACTAAACAGTTAAGTGCCCCACGGACATGAGCACTCCTAAACTTTCTGTCACTTGCCACGCACATCAGCCTGGAAACTTTCAACTGACTAGCTTTTGATTAACAATAGACTTCATTGAGAAGCGACAAAAATAGAGCTGAATCATATAATGTTTGCGGCCGCGGCGAAAGGGGTTGTATTGAAAACAATGGATTCTAATGTAATGGTAACACTTTACTTGACGGGTGAGTTCATAACACATTCATAGCAGCTGTCATAAACTGCACATAAAGCATTCATGACTGTTTTTAATGAGTCATGACTCAACATTCATACCAAACCTTTCATGAATGTGGAAGAAAGAATGACAACAACTTGTCAAAATAAAAGTCCAACAATCACAAAGCAGCATTGCCATTTTTCTCTCCAGCCTTTGTAAATATTTCATGAATATCGTATGAAGTCTTCATGGAATGTCACTTTACTATACAACTTGTGAAGTATTCGTAATCACTGAGTTTAACACTGGGAGGTAAACTAGCCTAGATTCAGCTGACCCGTATTTGTGTAACCTGGAAAGGTTGGACATTCCCAGTAGCAAAAGATGAGAAATCATCTGCAAAGGTTACATCATAAAACAAATACATTTTTATGAAACAAAAATTGTTTGCTTGACCATGTTCTGTCTTTTTGGCACCGGAGTAGCCCATTGACTCAGATGGGATGTGATCAGGTAAGAGGTTTGAAACAAAAATGGCAATGCTGCTTTGCGATTGTTGGACTTTTATTTTGACAAGTTGTCGTTGTTCCGTCTTCCACATTAATGAAAGGTTTGGTATGAATGTTGAGTTATGTCTCATGAAACAGTCATGAATGCTTTATGTGCAGTTTATGACAGCTGCTATGAATGTGTTATGAACTCACCCGTCAAGTAAAGTGTTACCAATGTAATTGAATGTGGAAAGTGCAGTGCGTGGCACTTATGTCTGCGTCCATGTGTGGGGGGGCTTTAGACTACATAGTGTACGACTTCACAGGTCATCCCCTCTGTGTGAGACCTAGAGTTCCTACGCACCACAGCACAGCACCTCAGACTACACACACTCCTCGTGTACTACAGGACACATAAACAACACAGCCCACCCACGCGCTCCACTTCACTCAGCTCACAAACACAAAGAGCCTGCTCTCACAAGTCACACAAGTGCAACGACGTGCACACCATTTAAAAGTACACAAAATATTGTTGCTAAGCATAATCACACTTGAAAGTGTCAAACTCTCAGAGATTGATTTACTGTGTGTGTGTGTGTGTGTTTCAAAAGATGTTTATTACAAAATTTCAACACATTACATTATTAATGTGAATAAATCACACTAAATAAAAAAAATCACAAAAGAAGTGTGCAAAGCTAAGTTCATCATTTACAACTGAACACAATACTCCACCAAATACTCTCAAACATGGGTACATTTTCAGTTGCTTTGAGAGAGAGAGAGAGAGAGAGAGAGAGAGAGAAGTCTGTGCATACACTCTTAAAACGAATATCCCTATCTGGACACAGAGATGTGTTAAAAAACAACCAAGTTCTGTTGTTTTCAACGCAAGTTGTGTTATTTTCAACACATATTGTAAAAATGGAACAACACAAACTGTGTTGTCCCTATCTGAACGCAAGTTGTGTGGTTTTCAACACATTCGTTTTAAGAGTGTATTATGCCTGCACCTGTGTGATACACATATACAGGCATCAGACTCCCAATGTCACTGAAACACAATATCTGTCTCTTTTAACCAGCTGCACAATATATTGTTGACTGTATCTAACCAGTACACTCTTAAAACGAATGTGTTGTCCCTATCTGGACACAGATATGTGTTAAAAAAACAACGCAAGTTGTGTTTTCAACACATTTGTTTTAAAGGCGAACTATGCAGGTTTTTTAGCTTCATATGCAGGGTTTTTTTAGGTTGATTTACCTTAACTTAACAGCTTCGGAGTCATTGGAATGGTTATATGACTTTTTTCGGATTGAATGGTGGCCATCTTGTTTCCTCCTAGTGCCTGTGAGCAGAAACACCACCCTTGCAACTTTGGGCCAGCGGGCCGGCGGCCTCAGTGTCAGGAAGTATAACAAGTGTAACAAATTGCTTTACTGCATTCAAATACACATAGACGCCAGGCATCGGCTAGAACAAGGTAGCGATGGAGTTTCTCAGACATTCATCATGACAGAGCCAGCGAAAAAGAAGCAAAAACCGAGAAAACAGCGAAGAAATTGCCAATACTGCATAGTTTACCTTTAAGAGTGTACACAGACTCAGATGAATCTGTTTCAGCACTTACATGGCTCCCCCACTGAATGTCAGCATAGTTCACATGTCTACTACTGCATTATTTGTAATTCATCTGATGATGTCATGAGATCAGATTGTGCTGTAATTGGAGGTAGGTTCTTGACGCCCCAAGTTTAATGTCGGCATGGGAACTGAAACAGTAACCCCCCCCCCACCCCCCACCCCACCCCACACACACCTTCATACTCCTCCAATGGAGCACCTACAGTACTATGACACATCTTCAAAGAAACACTAAGTGGATGAAGAATTCATCAGCAGACAGCTATGTGTTCCCACTCTCCCAAGCAAGCTCATGCACTTGAAGAGTCAATATTTATACTGGGGCTGAATTCCTCAGTTTATGAGTTATAGTTATTCAGTATGTCATGAAACGAGCGACTGCTTGTCCTATGACGCTGCCGATGCATCAGGTGACCACTGTAATATAAATATGAAGTACTGAATGTAAATATAGATTCATAGATTCATGAGCAAAAATAGCAGCTGCGTGTTAAAGATGGGTGCGGAGCAGACGTCTGGCACGTGTGTGTGTGTGTGTGTGTGTGTGTCTCACACACGTCACATGGGCTCCACTAACGATGGGGTGAGTGTGCAGCTGTGGACTGCCTGCCTGCCTGCCTACTCACCCTGTTCTTAACGGAGGACATGCTCTTATAGATTAATTTAGCCTTTTGTGGGTTGATGGAGGTATCTCTCTCTCTCTCTCTCTCTCTCTCTCAAATTCAAATTCAAATTGCTTTATTGGCATGACAAATAAGACATTTGTGTTGCCAAAGCAGTCATACAAAGTATGGAGGGAACATGGAATAAGACACAGACATTTCTCTCTCTCTCTCTCTCTTTCTCTCAGATCAAATCAAATCAAATGGTGATTTATTGGCATGAATGAAAAAAGTAATTGTTGCCAAAGCTACAAGTAATAATCAACTTTCCATTAATATTGTAAAGATAAAATGCAATAATGAAAGGAATAATAATAATAATAATAATAATAATAATAATGATAATAATAAAAGGATAAATGGTAAATGTTACTAAAAGGACAGTAATGTTGCTAAAAGGACAGTAATAGCTTCAGCAATGGTGTTATGCTGTAGAAAAAAGAAAGAAAGAAAGAAAGAAAGAAGGAAAAAACGTATTATATGCCTACACTTACAGATACATCTACAAAAATCAATTTAAGTTAAATAGCTGAATTATCAAATATTTACATCTACACAAAGAGGATAGACTCATCAATATACACATACATGAAAGTTACAACGTTTGTCTTGTTTTATGGCAGGTCAAGATATAATCTCTCTCTCTCGCATTCATCTTATCTGCCTTGTGTCAGTCGTTGCCTTGTGTGAGTCGTTTTGACCCCACACTATCCATCTGAACATTTTCTTGTAGTATCTCTCACTCTCTCCCTCCCTGTCTCTGTCCATGTGTGTTTCTGTGTGTGTGTGTGTGTGTGTGTGTGTGTGTGTGTGTGTGTGTGTGTGTGTATGCCTGCATGCGAGTGCACGTGTGTGTGTCTGTGTGTGTGTGCACGTGTATGTTTGTGTGTGTCTGTCTGTGCATGTATGTGTGCGTGTCTGTGAGCGTGTCTGTGTGTGTGTGTGTGTGTGTGTGTGTGTGTGTGTGTGTGTGTGTGTGTGTGTGTGTGTTTGCCAGCTGTAAGTAATGCACTGGCCTGTGTCCCTTCCTCCAAGCACACACACACTCCCCCACTCACTGTCCAAGCACACACACACCCCGCTCACTGTCCAAGCACACACATTCTTCCTGCTCACTGACTGCCTCCACTGAACTTCCAGCCCTTGTTTGATCACCAGAAATCACTTCGATCTGATGACAGCATCTTTCAAGGGTCAGGAGACAAATAGGACAATAGAAAACACATCCCATGCCTCATTTAAACTGCATGTGCCTCTCTCTCTCTCTCTCTCTCTCTCTCTCTCTCTCTCTCTCTCTGTATGTGTGTGTGTCCATTGTACATTACACAGATCACAAGTTTGACCATGTTTCTGCATGCTAAATTTATACAAAATAATCAACAATTCAAAGTATTCACTCTGGCAACCACAAGCTAGAGTACTACTAAGAGTCATGACTCGTTATTTAATTTCGCTGTGAAGTGTCATGACAACCACTCTGTTTCTCAATAAATATATAAATAAATAATCACACACTAACAATTCTACCCATATATCCTCCACGTCTTTTTTCATGCTCAATGCTTTAACGCTTCATGCTCTCTTGTCTTTTTTTCTCCTCTGCATTTCTCCTTCTGTCCATTGTTTTTCTTTATGACGTTGTCCTGGCCATTATCATCCCTCCGTATTTTCTCCTTTAAAAAGAGATGTGTTTATTTTTAGTGGTGCTGATGAGGGGGGTGGCCAGCAGCACCATGGCGTTCCCAGTGGACGCCCCCTGAACGAGGCGAGTGGAACAGTCACGGCGTGGGTTATCGCCCATCACTACTAGTGAAGCTCTCATCCGTTTGTTGCTGTTATATCTACTGAAGTGGTACGTGTCACCCATTCAGTCAGTAAACAATACATTATTATAGAAATGTATTTTGTGACTCATTATGTGATTCATCCACACATATTATCAGAAATGGATGTTTTGTCACCTTACTTTAACGTTAATTCAAATGCATTATTATGATTCAGTAAATACTGTGTATCAGTATTGCATTTGTGTGCTTATAGGCATTCAGTGCATATTTAGGCTATATCTGCTGTTGGCAGTGAAGCTATATCTTGATACTGCTTTCACCTCAGCTACAGGTGTCTGGAGTAGGCAGGTGCTGGGGTGCATGTCAGCGTCCACACGTTCCTTACTGTAAGGCGTGGGACTCTGATGCTGGAGAAGGAAGGAGTTGGCAGGGCATGGCTTTACAGCCGTTACTGTAAGTAACCTTGTTTTTAGAGTGAAGGATTTTGGCCAGAAGCAACTGTCAAACACAGACATCTGCTGAAGGTTGTGTGAATACATCAGTGCTTCAGTTTCTCTCTCTCTTTCTCTCTCTCTCTGTGTGTGTGTGTGTGTGTGTGTGTGTGTGCGTCTGTCTGTCTGTCTGTTTGACTGACTGCATGTTTTGCTAAAGAAATACAGATGAGTTCACTTATGACATGTTGGTTCTCTTCAGTCTTATGTCTTGAAAACTAGAACTTGAAAATGGGAACACTTGAGAACTTGAAATCGTAATAACAAATATTAGAATAACTGATGATAGTGAAAACCTGAAAATAAATATTAGAATAACTGATGGTGGTGATAATGACCCCCCCCCCCTTGCCATCTCTCTCTCACCATCTCTCTCTCTATCTCTCTCTCTCCCTTCCCCATCTCTCTCTCTTTATCTCTCTCTCTTCCTTCCCCATCTCTCTCTCTATCTCTCTCTCCCTTCCCTATCTCTTTCTCTCTCCATCTCTCATCCATCTCTCTCTCTCTCTTTCTCCCCCCTCTCTCTGTATCTTCAGGGTGGGGTGAGTCACTCACTCTCATGTTAGTCTCAGACCTCAGACTGAGCATGTGTTGCATGTCACAGTGCACAGCAAAGTGAGGGTATCCATCTGCACAATGAGCATCAAATAAACAATTTCTTGACATTGTGTTAAATAACACTTTTACACAACTATGTGGAAATTATAGCAGATTTAAGGACAACTGGCAAAACGACCAGCTACCAGTCACAGTTCCCACTGCTTTACAAATGTTGGAAATAGTAGGCCTATCAAACAATGAACATTTTAAAAGGTCAGCAATACAGCTGTCCAACATTAGCTTTGTTTGGATAGATATACTCAATTTGTTTTCCACTACCACAATATCCACCCCACCCTGATATGTGTTATAATGCAATATACACAAGAAAATAATAGAAGGTTATGTTTGAAATAGGATACTCCAATCTAAGTCTACACTAGCCTACTGACATTAGATCGGGTTGGCAGTTTTGGCAGAGGCACTCTGGGCCCTATCATCCAATGGTAGGACACATTGTAGTAAAAATGGATTGATAATCCCACACCATTCTCACAATGGATCAACATGTTTTTAAAAATGGCCTTTTATCCGAAAGCATGTTTGAGCAGCTGCCGATTCTCCCTTGTCTCAAAACAAACCTGTCAGGCTCAGAAATATGCACTATTTATACATGCTTTCGATAAGGGTCGGCTCGGAGGAATATTTTTCATCATGTAGACAAGTCTTGTCATCAGAGGCCCCCTTAAGACTTTTCCATATGATAGATGAATCGCCTCAACAGACTTCTCACCCCACTGGCCGAGGCCCCCAGGGGCCACTGGATCAACAGTTCACCTTTTCAGGAAATCTCTCTCTCTCTCTCTCTTGCGCGGCATAATGCCGTCCAGGCTCATTGGATTTCAATGGCATGAGAGGAGAGCATGAGGTCTGAATGCTGAGTGGTTGACCTCTTCTTTCTCTCTCGTCCTCTTGCTCTCCTACTCTCATTTGAATTAAAAAGTCCTTATGGGTATGACAAAAACATACTGTTTTTTTTAACACTGTGTTATCTCTTTCTTCCTCCACTTGCTGCCTCTGCTGTCTTACTTTCTCCTTTGGTCGGATCTTCATGCATGTTGCTTCCATTGTTACCATGTGATTTTGTGAAGGTAATCAATGTAATCAATGTGAAGGTAATAGGTTGTGATGGTCTTTTTAGCCATCTCTTAGAAAGAAAAATAACTGTTTAAGACTAGTAACATTTAAGATGACCTATAGGCACGAAACAAATTTGACCCTGAGAGGTTTGTGATTGATTGATCATCTCAAGAGATTTGCACACAAGCTCCCCTTCTTTTTGTTTATTAAAGTTACACCATAAATAACGTTTCAAGCCTTAAGCTCTTCATCACATGTTATGGTGTAACTTTAATACACAAAAAGAAGGGGAGATTGTGTGTGGATATTCCTTCCTATTTTTTACGATATCACTTTTTCTTATCCAGCACCTAGTTTTGGATGTGCGCACCCTATATTAGTATATATACTCTAAACGTGCAAATGTTTGTTTTGATTTTCATCTCAAGAGATTGAAATCTAATTGTCACATTTTCCTCAGTTTTAATGACAGACAAGAGAGACTCATTACAATGTGAAGAGGGGTGTAAATATTCTGCTCAGCCTCTGGAACCAGCAAGTAGATTGGAAGATAAGGAGCAGGGACCAGAATTAGGAAATACTGCGTCTGAGGCCAAAAGATATTTCTAAGCTGTTGAATGACCACCAGTCCATAAAGCTATGTCATTTATTACTCATTAACCTTTTACTTGAAGTGCGGTTTTGGTCCAAAAACACACTCCTTGGCCCATTACCCCTCACTTATCTTGGCTTACGGTCAACACTAACACAAGAAAACAAGTGCAACATATCAGGAAACCCACAAAGGAAGTTCGAGAAATTACTCTGTGCCAATGGCTAAATGGTGAAGCCTGAAAAAGGAACACCATAACTAACTAATGAAATAAATGTCAACATCCACATCATCAACCTAAATTCTGCACACATGCACAGTCCTGTCCCTCTAAAATTATAACGTAATTTTACCTATGTTGAAGTAAATTGCTTTGTGTATCTTAACACCTGCAAAATAAGTAATATGGAACTACACATCCGCTAGTCTATATTCCCACTTATAAGCAAAGAGCGGTTACACTTTACTTGACAGTATCAACATAAGAGTGACATGACACTGTCATGAACGCGTCATAAACAAGTTATAAACGTTTATGACATAACGCTTCTGTTTTAAGTGACATTCAGTTTTTGTCATAACAAGTTAGGGTTAGGATTAGGGTTAGAGTTAGGGTTAGTGTTAGGGTTAGTGTTAGTGTTAGGGTTATGGTTAGGGTTAGCTTTTGGGTTAGAGGTTAGGATTAGGGTTAGGGTTACGGTTGGGGTTGTTAGGGTTAGTGTTAGGGTTAGTGTTAGTGTTAGGGTTAGTGTTAGTGTTAGGGTTAGTGTTAGTGTTAGGGTTAGTGTTAGTGTTAGGGTTAGTGTTAGGGTTAGTGTTAGTGTTAGGGTTAGTGTTAGGGTTAGTGTTAGTGTTAGGGTTAGTGTTAGTGTTAGGGTTAGTGTTAGTGTTAGGGTTAGTGTTAGTGTTAGGGTTAGTGTTAGTGTTAGGGTTAGTGTTAGGGTTAGTGTTAGTGTTAGGGTTAGTGTTAGTGTTAGGGTTAGTGTTAGTGTTAGGGTTAGTGTTAGTGTTAGGGTTAGTGTTAGTGTTAGGGTTAGTGTTAGTGTTAGGGTTAGTGTTAGTGTTAGGGTTAGTGTTAGTGTTAGGGTTAGTGTTAGTGTTAGGGTTAGTGTTAGTGTTAGGGTTAGTGTTAGTGTTAGGGTTAGTGTTAGTGTTAGGGTTAGGGTTAGGGTTAGGGTTAGGGTTAGGGTTAGTGTTAGTGTTAGGGTTAGTGTTTGGGTTAGTGTTAGTGTTAGGGTTAGTGTTAGTGTTAGGGTTAGTGTTAGGGTTAGTGTTAGGGTTAGTGTTAGTGTTAGGGTTAGTGTTAGTGTTAGGGTTAGTGTTAGGGTTAGTGTTAGTGTTAGGGTTAGTGTTAGTGTTAGGGTTAGTGTTAGTGTTAGGGTTAGTGTTAGTGTTAGGGTTAGGGTTAGGGTTAGGGTTAGGGTTAGGGTTAGGGTTAGTGTTAGGGTTGGTGTTCGGGTTAGCGTTAGGGTTAGGGTTAGGGTTAGGGTTAGGGTTAGGGTTAGGGTTAGGGTTAGGGTTAGGGTTAGGGTTAGGGTTAGGGTTAGGGTTAGGGTTAGGGTTAGGGTTAGGGTTAGGGTTAGGGTTAGGGTTAGGGTTAGGGTTAGGGTTAGGGTTAGGGTTAGGGTTAGGGTTAGGGTTAGGGTTAGGGTTAGGGTTAGGGTTAGGGTTAGGGTTAGGGTTAGGGTTAGGGTTAGGGTTAGGGTTAGTGTTATGTGTTTGTGTCTGTTTTTGTTTGTGTGTGGTTGTGTGTGTCTTTGAGAGAGAGAGACACATAGAGTGATGTGTGTGAGAAATAGACTGTGCACGTGCCTATGTGTTTGTACTGTATGTGTTTCTGCACCCAAGAGTGTTCGTGCGTGCATGTGTGTGTATATGTGTGCAGCGTGTGTGTGTGTGTGTGTGTGTGTGTGTGTGTGTGTGTGTGTGTGTGTGTGTGTGTGTGTGCGTTTCAAGGCAGTATACTGCTGGTGAATTAGCAGGCCTAATTGAGCCCTGTAGGGGTCCTGAGGCAGACGAAAGCATCATGCAGCCGAGCACAGGCAGTGGAGCAGGCAGCCCCTCACCCCTCACAGCTCCCCCCCTTCCCCTGACACCCGACACCCTCTCAGCTGGTGGGAGGATTAAGGGCAGGGGTGGCAGAGGGGCTGTGTAAACCATGATGATAATGGGCATCAGGACTGGCACAGCCACCAGTGTGCCACTCTCACACTCTCCTCTCTTTCTTTACCTCATTCCTTTCTTCATTTTTCTCTTTTTTTCTTCTCTTTTTCTCACCACTGACCTTGCCCTTTCTCTTTCTCATTCTCGTCTCTCTCTCTCTCTCTCTCTCTCTCTCTCTCTCTCTCTCTCTCTTGGTCTGTCTTGATCTCTCCTCCGACCTCTATGCTGATTTGGTTTTCAAGCAAGGGTTGTTATGTAATCAGACTCTTTCCATTCGTTAAACTATCACCCTGAGCCTCTGCATCAGCAGGACATCCACATGCAGCCTGGCAAGCCTGGCTCCCCTAACTAAAGTAGAGTGTATGTGAGGGTTTGTCCTTACAAGACCATATCTGCTGTTTTTCTAAGCGTCGTCGTTAATAAATGATGCTAGTCTATATTTGGTTCTGAAATGATCATAAATAATTATTTGGCAGCAGTGGAGCTAGCAGCCACGGCACTGATTGCACATTAGTATTTTGAAAACATCAGGCTTAACATAACAGCTTGGGGAGATTAGATTGCATTGTCTGTTCATCTAATCACTACTATACCCCATCCATATACATACACACACACACACACACACACACACACACACACACACACACACACACACACACACACACACACACACACTAGACACACAGACATAGACACAGACTAACACATACACAATCTGACATCTGATCGTAATTGCATCTTGAATGCTCAGGGCGACATCTCCTGTCATAACTGTGTCCAGGACGTGAACATGTGAGTGTCCGCCAGCCCCTTTAAAAGTCACCATTTGATGATATTAATGAAATGTGGAAGCGGTGTTAATTCAACACAAGGCTGTTTAATCACTGATTACCCTGAAAAACACATTCCCCACAGAGACACCCACCCACAATGCCCTCTTTCTCCATTTCTCACTCTCTCTATCTCTCTCTCTTTCTCTCTCTCTCTCTTTTTCCTGTGGTCTCTCTCTTCCTCTCCTGCTCTCTTTCTCCCTGCAATGAGTCTTTTTTTAACCTTTCCTGGTTCTGTAAAAAATAGTGCTGGAAAATAACTGAAATCAATATTATATCCACAACAAAGGTGAAGAACATAGGCCAGTAAGCCAATAACACATGTTTATACATGTATGTTTTAGCACGTATTGATGCCCCAATGACACATGTTTATGTATGTTTTAGCAGGTATTGCCCCAATAACACATGTTTATGTATGTATTAGCAGGTATTGCCCCAAATGATGGGTGGAACAATATGTGTCCCAGACATGGCCTACCATGACTCAGGCTTAAAGGCTTCTGTAGCTGAAGCATGTGTGTGTGTGTGTGTGTGTGCTGTATGTGTGTGGCATGTGTGTAAGTGTGTGTGTGTGCATGGGTGTGGGTGTGTGTGTGTGTGCGTCCATGTGTGTGCATGCATGCGGGGGTGTGTGTGTGTGTTTGGGTGTGTGTGTGTTGTGAATGTGTATGTGTGTGTGTGTGTGTGCGTCCGTGTGTGTGTTTGTGTGCGTGCATCATGTGTGTGTGTGTGTGTATGTGTGTATGATGCTTGGTCCTGTCCCATCACAATTGAAGAGCCACTCATGTGAGAAAGCAGTGAATCATGGCTGGAGTGTCTTCACCACACACACACACACACACACACAAACACTCAGCAAACACACTGTGACATCCGTTGTTTCCCTCAGTCTCCATGTCTCTACACATGACTTCATTTCACACTTGCGACATGGTGAAATATGAAATAAAACTTTTCACAGCTCTACAAAGTTACTCCATCATTTGATTAGACTTTACTTTGGCTCATTTGATCACTGTTATCACAGAGATGGCAGAGATCTTCCCTTTAATTCTGAGACTTTTTAATCATCTTTTTTTTCCGTAAGGAGAATTCTCTCTTTGTGCCTGGAGTGCTCAGATGCATTAATCTCTACACAAGACAGAAGAGAACATGGCAGAAGTAAGATCTTATCAGGCAAAAAGTACAAAAAAGAGAGTTGAAGTTGGGTTTTGACCTGGCATTTTCTTCATCTGTGCTTCTTTAACTCTCTGAAAAAATATCGCAAATAGCTGTGGCACCAGACTGAATGAAAGGAGTAGAGAGAGAGAGAGAGAGAGAGAGAGAGAGAGAGAGAGAGAACATTGTGGCAATCATGGTATGTCCTGAGCGACTTGACACTAAGTGCTGATGGGAAAAGGTTTGGAGCAGCTAAGTGCTGTTCCCCCCTCATTCTACCACCTCCTCAACCCTGTGTGTGTTTGTGTGTGTGTGTGTGGGTCGCATGGGGTGCAGTTGGGGGGTAATTGAATCCATTCAATTACAATCCAAAAAAACATTTCAGCTCTTTTTTTTATCCAATATCATCATTAGACACACGTCTCCCCCAGGTGTCATAACTGTGTTGGTGTATTGTTTCCATCCAGTCCTAAAATGGCCGTGTGGTCGTGTTGTTGTTTTTGATCAGGCCGCCTCCACAGCCATCGTGCCACAGCACTCCTGAGCGGGGCTTCTCTGTCCATGTGGCGGTGGGAAGGGGACTGCACATCTTTCAGCTGACTGACCCCTTCACATCCGCGCTCCCAAATCGCTGTAATGACGTCGCCCCCTCCTCTCTTCTAGGACCCCATGTCTCAGTCCAAGAGTGCTATGATAACACACCGTTTCTCAAACTCAAGGGCGGGGGGGGGTCCTTCATGGCTTCTATTTGAAGGATGTTACGTCATCGAGTCCCGCTGAAGAACTGTTCCAATGTCAAGCATCCGTCAAATTCTAACAAGGACGAAGTCCTTCGTTTCATCGAATTTTCCAGGATGCATACTGTATCTTCAGCGTGCTTGGAACACCCACAATCCTGTGCGCATATTTATGAAGGATTTAAAAACTGTACAAAACAAGGCAGTTCACAATGTATTTAAATGTAAACATCGTCTTATTGTCACTGTGTAAAGTACCCTGAATGAAGTATGGGCTTAGGTCATTTTGACAACTTTGAACTCTCACACAGTATTTGTGTGAAGAAGCCATTTAGGAAGGCTATTTAAACCTCTTCCCTTGAGCATTTTGAGCACGGTTTTGCTTAATAGTAATGCAGACAGGAGGCATGATTTTCAATAACACACACCTGCAGCTTCCTGCACACTTGCTAGTCTGTGCCATTGTGTGTTTTCCGAATGCTAAGAAGAAGCCTTGCCTCGTCTTTGAAGGATCTGACTTGGCAGGGTTTCCTACTGAGGCAGAATCCTCGAGGATCCTCGAGTTTGAGATTTAGAGACCGTGGTCGCAGCCAGGAGGTTGCAGGGCAAAGGTCACGTTTCTGCTACATACAGGAACTAGCTAAAGTGGCTGTCTTTCAGCTTAGCTTCCTTCATGTTCAGCTTATCTTCCTTCCTGTTCTAGCTTAAATGTTTAATATTACACAGTGCACATTGTTATGTTTTACATGATAGATACTATGATATAACTATGATTTGACCATATAGCATGAAAACAGTGGCTATACACCAGTGCTCATTCATATCTTGAATGTGCTACCAACACACTCTGTATGGCTGACATTTTGTAATCAAGATGCATTTTAAAAATGCATTATGTGAATTGGTTTTGGTTTGGCAAATGGTTGTTGATCCTTGGCAATGAAATGGTAGAACCATGTTTATTTGTTGAAATAGTTTATGGCCCTGTCCAAATTTTCTGTGTCTGTTTGTCATTTACAGAATCTACACTGAACTAACGGCTGGAGTACCATGAAGAACAATTAGCTGAAATGAAAAAAGTCTATTGGATTACAATCTTAAACTGCACCTGCTCTACCGGTGATAGCCTGAATCAGAGCCCAAGGGCACGTTACTGAATTTACAGTATCAAAAATTGTATTTGTCATTTCTTAGATTTTTTTATGCAAATGTACTGAAGTTTCATGGATAATTAACACACAATTGCACACTGGGCTTAAAAAAAGCAGAGACCTAATATATTCACTTGTCAAATTTATTTAAATGTATTTAAATCTTCGAGCTGTTATAGACTGCATCTCAGGTCAATGCAGCTTATGGTCATTGCTTTAGTCTATTTTTAGCTCAGCTTTGCAAATTCACCTGTCAGGCAACATGAAGATTAAGCAATTGATCAATTGATTTATTGATCAAATGCCTCATTCCATGAGCACTCTAATTTATGCCTGGCATTGACCTCCTAAAGGAATCAGTTGATCTTTATTTCTAAAAATAGACCATAGTATTACTCCTCCAAGGGACCTCTTTGTGTCTTTACACTTAAAAATAGCTGACACCATCAACCCTTTTTTTCCAGTAAATTTAAATTACATGCTTAATGTGTTGTATTGTGTTACAGTACATAATGTTATTGGAGAAAATCTACATTTTGAACAGGATTTCAATACCGACTTACTGATGAAAAATATCACGTGTATAGGTAGAAGTGTAAGTATGAGAATGAGGGACCTGCTTTTGTCAACAAAGAGTCAACAAGGAACAGGCAGTTACTCACAATTCGGAACAACAGGAAATAACAATAATCATCCATTCTGTGTGTCATTAAATCATCCTCTGTCCTCATCCTGAGCCTCTGGGGAGCTTTGTCATTGGAATGAGTGAAAGTCTACTTTGGTAACCTTGCAACAAAAATTAGCTTTTTGCTGATATAACGTTTGATATTATCATGTGTTAACGATGTTCTTTCTTCAAAGCACAATGTATTTGTTTATGTTTCGCAAATGTTGTACTCTGCTGTCATGCATTACAGTAAATTAAATCATAAAAGTGTATGAAAATCAATTAAAATCACAATATTCAGATATGACCAAAACGCCAACAGGTCTGGGATGGATTACTGAATGAAACAAGAACTCAGGGGGCCATGAAGCTAAAGCCTCTGCATGAAGTTGCTTCTTCTACACCCTTCTCTTCTCTTTCCACAAAACTCACCAGAAGTCATCATTTAAACATCTTAAACAAACAAAAAAAAACATTAAAAAAAAAAAAAATCTTAAACAAAAAAAACCCCATCAAAACAAAACAAAAAACATAGGGGGTCCTAAATCTTCCACCTGTAACGTGTTGTAATTACATATCAGGAAAACAGAAAACAAAACAAGCTAGTGAAACAAACCAAGCTTTCAGTGAACCCATGCTATTACTTATTTATGTTTATTAAATAGGCTGTTCCATCAGATATTGAATCATCAGGTACAGGGCGAAGTTCCCATTGACAAAACTAAAAGGCTCCCTGAAATAAAAAAAAAAAAAACGTTTATAAGGAACTGACAAGAAGAACCTTTTAGCGCTTTCTATGCACTTACCGGTGACGTTCCTTAGGGACATAGACATCTCTCATGTTTCAGTCAATGTGAAAAAGCTTATTCAAAGTCTGAAAACATTGTATGATGTTGATTAAAATGCTACATGACTTCGAAAATTAAAAGCTGATTTAAAAAAGGCATGTGTGTTGCGTTAGTCTATCTTTCACAAGCCTGCGCGCGCATGGGTTAAGAGGAGGGGTGGGGAAAGGAAACGATAGGAAGAGAGGAATAGGGTGTTTGAGAGTGTAAGTGAGTTAGAGGGAGGGAGAGAGATAGAGAGAGCGGCATGCGAAAATAGGGGGTGGTGCTGAACGAACAGCTCCGAGAAAACGCGCGCTTCGGCAATAAAGTCACCATCGGATCTGGCCGTCCACCGGTGCACCCCCGGTCCTCTCTGACCAGACCAAGCGGAGCCATGAACCAGCCCAGCTCGCCGTCCTCAAGATCCACCGTCAAACTTTTGGAGCCCACCTACTCACCCTGACCATGAAGAGGCAAAACGTGAGGACCCTCGCGCTGATCATTTGCACGTTTACCTACCTGCTGGTCGGAGCGGCTGTTTTCGATGCCTTGGAGTCTAAAAAGGAGACTACCCAGAAGAGAAAGCTGGACGCGAGGAAACGGGAGCTGATGGAGAAATACAACTTGTCCAAAGTCAACTTCGATGAGCTGGAAGGGGTGGTATTGCAGCTGAAGCCGCACAAGGCAGGAGTCCAGTGGAAATTCGCAGGTTCTTTTTACTTCGCCATAACTGTGATCACGACCATAGGTAAGATGAGTTAATAGACTTCAAAAGTTAAAGGTTATCACGCACTAAGACACGAATCATCTGTTCATTACACTTGACACCACACACAGCAGAAGGGTTTTTTTTACCTGAAAAACTTCAGGTTCATCTGCCAGTAAACTCCAATTTCGCTTGTTTTGAAAGAAATCAGAGTAGCCTTAGTCTGCTGCTAAGAAATACAGTGCCCTTCCCGATCTGTAGTCGTTAGTCTGTACGATAGTCCACATATTGTTTCATCAACTAGTTATAGTATATGTTGCCCATTATAATCAAATATGGAGCCATAACAACTGTGAGTGGTTTATGGGCACCCTCGGGACTAGTTGATCACATCACTTACGGGGATGAAATGTCTACTCGGTTCCATCATGCGTAAAGGGTACCCAGAGATCGCTCCATTCCACTTGCTTTAGACTTGTTGAATGACCCCTTACAGATGGACCACGAGGAGGCGATTTTTACAACGTTTTATGCCCCTGAGAGATTAAAAAACAGTCATATTTTGGAGTTAAAATATTAATCCTGTTAGTTAAAGAAAAACGTTTACATTTTTCTCATGGCCGTGGTCCTAAATGTGCTTATGGCCAAGCGCTTCAGTTAGAAAAAACACGAGCCTCACCTACGAAACATGGTCGTTTAAATGGAAAAGGGGGTATAGTCTGGCTTTCAGCGGAATTCAATGTCTTACCAATTCAGACAGGCTATGTCAACACTTTGAGTCGTTGTCAGAGACTGCTTGAGCGTTTGGCCGTCACGGTGTCTGGGTACAGGTGGCAGCCATTGGACCTGTTCGCACATGTTGCCTATTGTGCATATTCGACAGTCAAAGGCCTACTGTCGAGAGACATGTTAATATATTGTTGTCACCTGCTTGTCACGATCTACACTTACATTGTTGTAAGTGTAGATCTTACAAACACAACAACTTCCGGACAATCTGTCAATCTGAGGTATTTTTAAGTACATACATGAAATAGTGTTAAATGCAACAGCTTGTTTGCAACAAAACTAAAGCATCAGGAATTTTAAAAATATATAGGAAATATATCCTGGAAATGTCACGAATTGTCCATCAAGTTCAACAGCATCATGTAGGCCTATTCATATGCATTATTATACATCATATTCTACGCATATAGACATGTGCATGTTTTATTTTGATCCATTCATCGGGTGGTGAGAGAAACAACATAATCAATTTTATATGCATATTAATATTGCACCATGGCACTTTCATGTACATGAGCCCTCTTGGACTTGAATAGGGCTTTACTTGGACTGGAGGAAAAGAAACAATGACAGAGCAAGGAAGACAGGCGTTAGGCGAAGTATCGAGTCATACAGCAAATACTCATTCTGTCTTACTTCCACTTCTATAACAAGTTTTAATTAGCCATAGCTGACAGAGCTAGCATCTGTAGGCAGGTCCCGTTGCTTTGACCAAACATACCTTGTCCTTTTGCCTTTGATTCCATCTCCACCCCAAGTGTTTGCCCACTACAAAACCCGACAGCCACTGGGCACTTGTTCACAGCGACCTGGGGTGTAACCTAGCACGTCGCTAGCGCTAATTGCGTGCCAACTTGATCCGTCCAGCTGAAACCGCATTCTGTAATTGTGAGAGCGGGCCAGGCGAGCTAGCTGGAGTGACAGAGCTTTTCACTCTGTCCGTCAAGTATTGATGAGAACACTGCCTCCACTGACCCCCTCCCCTCACCCATACACCCACCTGGTTTGCCCAGCCACTGAACCTCCTAGACCAGCCACTCTACACTCTCCCATCACCCCTCGCACCACTACCTGGGAGCCTAAGTCCCATGGTCTCCTCAGGCACACCCACATCCCCTACCCTTTCAGCCATTAAGTGGCTTGGAGAGTTGCACTTTATTTTGCAGGCACACACCCTGTATTCATCAGCGGGCAATTTGCAGGCTGATATCCTTGGTGAGGTACTTTACAGGCATCGTTAATCATTAATGAATGAGTTTCTTTTTTATAAGCTCTAAGAGGCAACTCATCACATCACGTTTGTTGTGGGTTAGGAACTTGAGTGGTTTAATCAACACAAAATAATGTGAAAAGAATATCACAGCTTGACAGACATGCTTCCTGCAACTGCCTGAAAAACTGTCTTGGAACCTGTTGTCTGAGACTGTTTTGAAACGGCTGTCCCTCTATGAACTATTGTACCTTCAGCGAAACAATGTTCATCTTGTGGGTTGTTAATGTTGCAGGACTATTTTGTGGGAAAACGGGCCTGCGTCTCCTAACAAAAGAGCTCTGAGCGATCGAGACAGTGACAGACTCTCAAGGGATTAGCAAATGACTGACATGAAATAAGAGGAGGGGAAGAAAGAGTACATGAGAGAGAGAGAGAGAGAGAGAGAGAGAGAGAGAGAGAAAGAGCATATGAAAAACATTAGTTTCATAAAATGCAATGTTTTCTTGAGCTGAAGGGCAAGTTTTGAGGGGGGAAAATAAGAGGGCTCATGGTTGGTCGGGTGGGAGAGGGGTTACAAAAACAGAGGAGATAGGGAGGATTTAGAAGCAGAGAGAGAGAGGGAGAGAGAGAGAGATGTGAGAGTGTGATGAGCTTTAAAGCCCACGTGAGAATAACACCCAAGTGGAGTCTGCTAACAATGTGCCTAGAGAGGGTGTTTGGGATGATTTGACCTCTCGCTGCTTGCGCACGTGCATAAACACATCCCGGTGTTTTAGTTAGGGGGCGGGTGGTGTGTGGAGAGGCGTGTGTTTGGGGGCTTTCTGAGAATGGCCAGTGCACAGTACAGTGAAAATCAACAGAACCAGAACCACACTCCCCCACCATCCCACCCCTCCCCAATAAAAAAAGATTGTTCTTCCCCTTGCCTTCTCCTGGGAAAGAGGCTGTGACATGGAAGGAATTTGGGATCACGAAGAGTAAATAAAGCTGTGGACCTGCAGAGCTGACATTCCGATATCCCTGGCACGCCTGATGAAGGAGGGGTGGGGGGGGGGTGCAGCCATGTGGGTCTTGGCATCAGGAGGAGGGGTTTTTGGGCTCTGCTCTGCTGGGACCTGTCAGCAGACATCCACTTTGGGTAAATGCCCCTGGCATTGCCCCCTAAGCCCCGATCCCTCCCACCCCCTCCCAGCCCATTCTCACGTCACAGGGGCACAGGGCACCAACCCCCGGTTGATGGCACAGCTGGGTATGGGCAGAGACTTTCAGCAGTGGCTTACTTTCAGGAGCTTTTGTAGGTTGTTGGGGATCACAACAGTAGGCAGCAGGCAGCAGGCAGGAATAGCAGCCGCGTCTCCCTCTGGCCTGGGTGAAGCCGTCGGCTTCCCGGGCGTTGCCTCTCTGATGCCACGGCTCTTAGCTCGAGTCGCTTGCTTGTTCTCGTCTTTTGACTGACGCTTTGTAGTTCCAGCAAGTGGCAGCTGCAGAGAATGGAGGCTTTTTGAGAAAAAGGCTTTAGTGCTATGGAATTGCCTCTCAAACAACAAATGACCCTGTCACTTAAAAGTGCATTACTTTACCCATAGCAAATGGGACCATGTCCTGTCCTGAATAAATGTTATGGAAACAAGTCTGGATCCCCTTTGATGGATCACTAAATAATAAGTCTGGGTCTCCTGTTCCAGTGCCAATCTATAGGAGTTTATAATAGGTTTTAGATTTATGTCAACAAATGGCAGTCAGAATAATATATTCAGTATGCTGGAGAAATATTAAACATGGCCGGCAGAAAACAGCTTTTGACAATGACACTTGGGGCTTTGTGGAGACTCTCACCTACCGCAGCCTACTTAGGTAATCTGACCTGCTTTTAAACTGGTTGGATCGGCCGTGCTCATAAAGCTGTTGATGAATAGCTCTGAACAGAGGCTCCAACAGGCAGAACTGAACACACATACTTACAGAACTGTGATCCAGCCGAAGTCTAGTGTGTATATACAGCCGTTAGCATACACACTTAAATGTACGTGTGCAGACACACAAACACACACGCACACACACACACACACACACACACACACACACACACTGACACAGACACACACACACACACACACACACACACACACACACACATACACATACATACACACAGACAGATGCAGACACACACAAGGACACACTTGTTTACCTTTTGATTCATTGGACCTCATGTTATGATCAAAGATTTTTCTCATAGACTCAACATAATCTGTTGAACATAATAAATGCAAACACACAGTTGTGCATAAGCAGGTCAGTGACAGAGTGTGTGTGTGTGTGTGTGTGTGTGTGTGTGTGTGTGTGTGTGTGTGTGTGTGTGTGTGTGGTATGAGGCAGAGAGAGCCTGAGCAGAGCTAAATGACTTGTGAGTATCCCGTGTGAGTGTCAGGTCATAGCAGACTCCGAGGAGTGCTGTGGTGGGCCCTTCAGAGTCCATCATCAGAAAAGAGAGAAAAGGCTTGAACAGATGAAAGGGGATTGCCTCACGGAAAGACAAGTAATCTCTTACCAGCTCATTCACTCCTGTACTATACTCTCTCTCTATCTGTTTTCTCTCTCTCTCTCTCTCTCTCTCTCTCTATCTGTTTTCTCTCTCTCTCTCTCTCTATCTGTTTTCTCTCTCTCTCTCTCTCTCTCGATGATTCATAGTTCCTCATCTGTCTAACTATATCCTCTGTTTCTTTTTCCTAGCAACGTTTAGCTCTTCTGTAATTGTTTTGTTATGCATAGGCTGCATAAACAGATGGAGAAATAAAGTAAATACAATAGTAATAAAATAAACAGACATGTTCTGTATGTTATTTCACCACTCAGGGCTTATCGGTGTCGTTGGTTATATATTTCACAGAGCGCGTTTAAAAGCATTTATACCAATTGTCTTTAGGGTAGTAAAGCTGCATATCTATTGCCATGTGAGAACACGTGCACTAAAATCAACGAGGAAGAGGAAACTGAACTGATTATCAATACGTCACGGGAGTAGAAGACTCTGTTGGGCCACTGTTTGCTTGGCATGTACTCCATTGTATGGACTCATTTCAGTGAACGGCCCCAATAAACTCGTCATAAAAATGGAAGTGATTATAACAGAAGCCAACAGAGTACTTCCAACATGAATCAAAAACTAGGAGAGAGGATCTGTGGTTACAAAAATAGACAGAAAGGGACAGTTATAACAGTTAAGATTATCAAGACAGTAACATAATCTTACTGAGGACAGTTACTGACACAAACCTTTTCCATCACAACTATCACATCACAACTAAAATTGTAGGAAAAGTGATGGATAGAACACCCAAAAGAAACTGTGCTCTCAAATGGTATCTAGTGTGAAAGTTTGTGGAAAAGAAAGAAGAGCTGTTTTGGCTGAATGTTTACGGCCATTTTGGAACCCTTTCCATCCTTTACAGCCAATAAGTGTATTTTTTATTTTAAGTTATTTATAAGTCAGGGATTAGTTTATGCAAATCCCTGACTCATGCCCAAAATGAAGAGAAAATCAATTCCAGATCTGAACTGGGGGAATGGATCCAATGGCCTAATCTAGGCGTGCACTGGGTGAATTCAGCTGTGGCTGTGTCTTAAATTAACTCTTATTAGTGATCATTTTTCCTCCAAACTCTTGTTCCCCAGAAATGCACAGCCTCACTCTAACCTGTAACTCAGTCTCATAAAAACAAGCAACGCCTCATAAAAAAGCCTCTGGAACATAGCAGCTAGCAGACCAGGGGTTCAATGGGTTTGCATCAGATGAAATAACTACTGCGTTGTTTTATTTCACCTTAAAATAACAGCTTCAAACTCATTCTGCTGGTGCACTGAGGGAGAACAGTGCATCTCTCATGGCCACAGTGTGCCTGGAAGGGCTGGCACAGTATTAGACTAACTCCATTTGGTGCCTGGTGCAGGAACATGATCTTGTCATGTCACTTTCCGATGCACTGGGTACCACTTTAGCCCCATAATGATTTTCCACCCCTGCATGTTGAAAAAAACCATCTAAATGTGTTTCCACAACACTGAAAATTGACGCTTAGGGGGAAAATGGCAATATTGATATTATATTGCTTCAACATCCTATCTTCATTTTGCAACTACTGCAAACACATATACAGAGGGTCTCTTTAGCGTGTCTCTTGTATTTATGAGACTCTGACTCAACCGGATTATGAAGCCGACAACCTCTTCACGCTGCGTTTGACCTTAAGGAACGCACCTTGTCGGTTCTAAGAGCCGTCCGAACGCAGAACAGGGACCTTACTCAACAGGGAGGAAAGATGAGAGGTGACCTCGTATGACCTCGGTGCCATGCCATGCCATGCACCACTGAGCTGCTCGCTCTGCTCAGGGTCAAAGCGTGGTCGGATGACATGCCACCCGCTGCCCAGTCCGACCCTCAGTCACCCACACCACTGAGCACCAGGGCACAGACAGCACCAGGGCACAGGCGTCTTAATGTGGTCGGTGGGTGCACATTTGGCACAGGCACGCTCATGCACTTACACATGTAGAGGACATACAGACACACACCTGCACATACACACATGTCCATATTGACATGCACTTACACACACACACACACACACACACACACACACACACACACACACACATACGTAAACACACACACACACACACGTTCGTAAACACACACACACACACACACACACACACACACACACACACACACACACACACACATACGTAAACACACACACACACGTTCGTAAACACACACGCACACACACACACACACACACACACACACACACACATCCCATACTTTATCACAAATGCATACATTCACACTTAAACTCAATCACAGATGCATAAAACTCATGCAGACATACAGTAGAGTGTCTGTAAGTGCATTTACATATACATTTACATTTACAGATGTATAGATGCACTCAGGCATTCAGTCACACTCAACACACACACACAGACACACACACACACACACACACATACAGAGAGAGAAAGAGAGGCATGCTTTTTGTGATGCAACACTGGGAGTGTAATCTCTACCATCCCCATAAAGGTCGTGTGACTTGTAGAAACACTGAATGGATTTGGGTGAGACATAAAGCTACTTTTAGGGCATGGAAGCTCCATCAGATTAGGATGCGGAGGAACGAGAGGGGTTAAGATGAGAGAAGGAGAGGAGCACGAGACAGGCAGGTGTGAGGGAGTAATAGAGAGAGTGAGAGAGAGAGACAGAGAGAGAGAGATGAAAAGATGAGAGCAGTAGGTTGTGAGAGACTGAGGCATGTCAATGGGGAGGTCTTGTGTGGAGGGTGAGTGTGTATGGTCATGTTGTGTGACGCGTCTCGTGTGGAGGGTGAGTGTGTATGGTCATGTTGTGTGACGCGTCTCGTGTGGAGGGTGAGTGTGTATGGTCATGTTGTGTGATGCGTCTCGTGTGGAGGGTGAGTGTGTATGGTCATGTCGTGTGACACGTCTCGTGTGGAGGGTGAGTGTGTATGGTCATGTCGGGTGACGCGACTCGTGTGGAGGGTATGGTCATGTCGTGTGACGCGTCCCGTGTGGAGGGTGAGTGTGTATGGTATGGTGTGGACGTGTCTCCGATAATGGTGGAGGTGAGTGGGTATGGTCATGTTGTGTGACGCGTCTCGTGTGGAGGGTATGGTCATGTCGTGTGACGCGTCTCGTGTGGAGGGTGAGTGTGTATGGTCATGTTGTGTGATGCGTCTCGTGTGGAGGGTGAGTGTGTATGGTCATGTCGTGTGACACGTCTCGTGTGGAGGGTGAGTGTGTATGGTCATGTCGTGGACACGCCCGTGTGGAGGTGTGGAGTGTATGGAGGATGTCGTGTGACGTCGTGTGGAGGGTGAGTGTATGGTCATGTCGTCGTGTGGAAGGTGTGAGGGTGATGGCCCCGTGTGGAGGGTGGAGTGTGTATGGTCATGCGTCGCGGTGACGATCTCGTGTGGAGGGTGATGTGTATGGTCGTAGTGACATGTGGCGCGTGTGGAGGGTGAGTGTGTATGGTCATGTCGTGTGGCATGTCACCGTGTGGAGGGTGAGTGGGTATGGGGTGTGGACGTGTGGAGGTGGTCATGTATGGTCTAGTGTGGAGGTCATGTGTGGCGTGACGTCATGTTGTGTGGAGGGTGAGTGTGTATGGTCATGTCGTGTGACGCGTCTCGTGTGGAGGGTGAGTGTGTATGGTCATGTCGTGTGACACGTCTCGTGTGGAGGGTGAGTGTGTATGGTCATGTCGTGTGACGCGTCTCGTGTGGAGGGTATGGTCATGTCGTGTGACGTGTCTCGTGAGGAGGGTGAGTGGGTATGGTCATGTCGTGAGACGCGTCTCGTGTGTTGTTAATGGGAAATCAGTAAGTGGGCTTGCCCTCACCTCACCCCTTCCTTCTTTCCCTCCCTCCTTCATCTCTATTCATCATCCTTTCTATCTCCCTTTCTCTCTCCCTCTGTCTCTTTCTCTCTCTCTCTCTCTCTCTCTTTTCAGAATCTGCCTTTTATACTCACATAAAACCACTGGACCCTTTAATCCAAGTAAACCTACTGGAGAGAGGGAAAAAAAGAAAAAAGAAGAGATGACAGAAGTATGAAATCTCTCAAGCCGCTCAGACAACCCCACCCCCCTTTCCTCCCCATACACTCCCCACACCCTTCCATCCCGTAAGTAGTTGCCGTGCAGATAAATAAATTATGACTTTTTGAGGGAGTCAGAAATGAAATGAAGGTTTGCACGCGGATTGCCCTCACTCTCAGCTGGCCTTTCAAGCTGATGTCAGGACTTCATGCTCTCTCTCTCTCTCTGATGTATTTTCCCCTCCCTTTCAATGAAATGATGGGCGTAGCCTTGTAACTGCGGCTCATCAAATCATATGGATTGCCCTGAGACTTGGGCCGCCTCTGTGATTTCATTGGTGGTTTAATGGACTCGATTAGCCAATGGAGATTAAAGAATCAGTGCCACAAGGCATATGAAGCCCGGAGTGCAAAACCACGCACGTGACAGTTTCGACAGGAGCAAGCCAGGTTTTTGATTAACCTCTGTAAATATCTTGGTTTAAAGGCACAATATGTAGACTGGGTTGTCTGAATGTAGTTATTTGGCAAGACTCACAGCGATGATGTAATTTCAAAGGATGCCAAAAAGACAACTCCAAGAATTCCTGTGCTTTCTGAAGATATTTTATTCTGGAATTGACATGCATTTGTTTACATTTGTTTACAAATGCACAGACAGGCAGATACAGACAGTCAGAAAGATACATATACAAACAGACATTAGTATCTGCATATAGGCAGACCTAAACCAATTAGGTTTAATGATTAAGTAGATTAAGATGGAGTGACAGAGAGATGGATATGAGGATGGAAAGAGAAGAGCCTAGAAACATAACAAATGCCTGTAAAGCGACACCGTCATGTGTCTGCAGGCAGCCTGATTGGGTGTTAATTGTTGAGGTAACCCAGCGACCAGCTCTAGGGTAAAGTTTAGGGCTACAGTCTAGAATTACCTTTCCGAAGAGATTCGCTCGGCCCCCACGACAGATATCCCAATGTCCAGCGGACAAGCTGTCTCAAAGATGCAAATATCTAACAGTATTGATATACAACTCGGAAAGTCAAGAAGAAACCTTTTCAAAGGTCTTTGGAGAGGACGTTATGCAACTTTCTTTTCTTAGGGGACTCTCTAAACATAGACGTGTGTGGGGCCCCTTCCCTTCACACACAGAGGTTTGGGGGACTACTTGGGCTGGGGGGAGGTGTCAGCATAAGTGTGATCATAACAAAGTTGGACACAAGGTGACCGCACATCACAGGCCTTGAAGCATCCTTGCGCATTATAACTGTGCTCTAAAAGTTATATTGAAGGAACAGTCCATGATACCCTATTGTTGCACTTCAACTCAACAGCCAAAAAAATACACTCATCTTTTCTGAAGCCAGAAATTCTCTGAATATGACAAAAAGCATTTTGGTTTACAATCAAAAACCGCACCGTTAAGTTTTACTGATATAACCATCATATATAGCATCTTTGCAAATGTACTACCAAGACTATGTTATTTACTCTAGACTGTGGTTTTGGCTATTTGTGTCATCTCATGTAGAAATCAACTGCTTTACTCACTAAATCTACTATTTCAATATTAACTCATTAGTAAATCAATTATTTGTGACACAGCTCTTGCCATACTGTAGTTATAGTTTTTACAAAGATCTCTACAAATTAACATTGCTCCCTTTGTGGTGTACAGCGTACAGTATTATATATAGATATATTCTACCTCCACCTCACTGTGAACTTAACTTATAACAATCAGTGCTCTGTTACAAAGTCTACTTATACCCTGTCTTTTGTTGTCTGTTGTCTGTCCTGTCCCTTGTCTGTCTTAAATGCTCTATGATCTATAATGTGTGTGTGTGCACTACAGTAAATGTCTCAAATGTTTTTATATATTTTAAATGTAACACCACTTGATCCATGGTGAAACATTGTTTCGTCTCACTATACAGTGTATATGGTTGAAATGACAATAAAACCTACTTGACTTGACTTGGTATTGCCATGGGCTCATGAAAGTGTCAAAACATCAAACAATTTAGATAAAATTGTGAATTGAAACAAAATAGAAATGCTTAGCAGTACGTTTTCCTCATAGAAGTTGAGTGCAGTATGTTTGCTCTCTATTCGCTGTGTGATTTACTGTATGTCCTACACTGACACTGTATCCTAAGCAAACACTAATCGGTGTAGTTGTTGTGCCGAGTCATTTTCCAGCATGGGCATCGTTGCTAATTTTAAGTCCAACCACCTTGGGAATTCCGGCAGCATGCTGCCGGTTGAACCAGATTAATAATGCAGATCTGAGCTGATTCGCTCACTGTCTGGAGACCGGACTTCAGAGAGGTCCTGTGTCGGTCCTCAGCCTTGTCATGTCACGTCACGTCAGGTCGCCAGACCCTTGTTTGATCGACAGGCTGACACCAAAAAGCCCTGATTAAGTCAACCCCCCACACACACACACACCACACACACACACACACACACACCCCACCCATGTGTGATCGCTGTGCCTGGACTCATCAGGTGGGTCAGGTGAGCAAGAGGTCCTGGGGAAAAGGTCCATTGATCTGATTGATAAATGTGCCCTGACAACCATAGACAGTAAAAGATATGGACAGTCATCACGTAGACGTCAATCGAGGCGGGTGAAGCAAATTTCACCCGTTTCCTGTTGGTCGACGAGGCTTTCTGCGCAGGCTCAGGGGACGTAAATGTAACGTAGGCATGTAGTCTGACACGTGTAACTCTTGTGATAACTGCACCGAGAGATTGGGTATGTAGCCACTTACTTCGTTACCACCATGTCTACATTACTGTTCTAAATTTCCTAGTTGTTTGTAGATAAATGTGATTTCATATAAACAGCACTCGCCACATTCATAGCCTAGGCTACTGTCAATCCATCAAAACTTCGCAGAAATGTGCTTCGATGCTTTCGTTCTTATCCAGAGAATACGGTTATTTTGCTCCTGTGCGACACTTTCACCCGCTCTGGTTGTATGCTCATTACGTGACTTTAGCATTGATTTCGGAAAAAAGTTTATTACTCAGCCGTTAAGTCAGTTACGAGGTTATGACGCCAATTACACAATGCTGTATTACTCCGAAAATAGAAAAAGTTCATATAAAGGCTTAAAACGCTTCAGCTGTAACGTTGTTTGATGTCAAAGTGGCGCCAAAATTGAATGGGCTTCAATGGGATGGCTAGGTGAACTGGTCTACTATTTAGCCTCAGATCCGCCATAGTGTCTACGCTCTCCGAACGTTCGCCTGCCCCCTTGCTGACAACACATGCACAACAATATGCAACAGCTGTGACAACTGTAGCCTCTCAGAAGCCTGGCAGCTTGGTGTGATTATGTGGCTGTATTGAGTTGTTACGACAAAGTGGAAATGAGGAAACACCATTGATTCAACCCTTGGTCTGCATCATTAACTGTGTCTGTGTGGTATAAAACCCACCAGAAGAAACCAGCTAATATCAGCAAAGCCAAAGAAGCTAAATGCTGTCAGACACTGCCTGTGTGAAGCTGAATGGTCTGGGTTTGGCTGGTGGAGATTTCTCTGCCAATAACCGGTGGGCTTGTCAGTTTAACAGACACCTCAGGGAGGTAATCCACACGGCTGTATACATATTTAATCTGAGGCTGTCTCTTAAGGTTTTCTATATTTTTCCAAAACATGTAAGACTCACAGGAAAGAAGAGTGCATCTCTGATGAATATGCTGCAGGCTGTTTGCTGTGGGAATATTCCCTTATGGATCTCCTTTCTGGTTTATAGCTTCAGATGTAGAACAAAATTGACGGATGCTACACTGTTAAATGTGTCTTATGAGAACCCTGGCATGATTAGTGTACACTGGTCCGTCTTTTCCACTGTACTGCACAGCGTTTCACCTCGTGTCGCCTTGGTTGTGTAATGTGTCTCGTGTCTGTCTCAGGAGCATCTCACTGGTGCGAAGGCGTGATGCCACTTACAGCAGAGCCATAGCGGTAATAGGTGAGCAAGCGTTTACCCTCCAGGCCAAGGAGGACTGCCAGCTAGCTGATGAGATGGGATTATGGGTAGACACGCTTTTGTAGTGTTCTTCCTCTCTCTCTCTCTGTCTCTCTCTCTCTCTCTCTCTCTCTCTCTCTTTTTCTTTCTTTAGCTTTTTTGGTGCACTTCGCCCTATGATGCTCACATAGTCCTCAGACAAGCCGAATTGCTGTTTCACCATAACTACTGTTGACATGGGGAGAGAGAGAGAGAGAGAGTGGAGAGAGTGAAGGACAGGGAGAGAAAGAGCGTGATGAGGTGATGACACATCAGCGCCTAAAAAGCCCGTCGTTCCTCTCTGTCCCCGTCCAACACTGCTTTTATTTATTTATAACTCGTTTTTTTAGAGGAGAGTCAGAGTGTTTGTCTCAGGGGCTGGTGGAGAGTGAGCTTGTCCTCCTAATCTAGGACAAGGATGCAGTTCAAACGCAGGTACTTCAGACCAGCCCCCGCCTCCTCTCTTCTCCTCTTTCCCTCCCTCTCTTTCTCTCTCTCTCCCTCCTCCCTCTCTTCCTCTTTCTCTCCCTCCCTCTCCCTCTCCCCCTCTCCCCTCTCCTCTCTCTCTCTCTCTCTCTCTCTCGCTTGTCTCAGGGCAGCATATGGCAGGCCCGTGGCCATTCTCTCTGCTCAGGTGAGACGGAGGTTTTGTGTTTCTGTTTTCGCCGAAAGCACTGGCCTTCCCTCACTGTATCCCAGACATCGGAAAAACCCGGACCAAGTACCTGACGACAAGCTAATGCTGCTGCTAACGCTTATTGCCACATTTTGTACCAATTTTAAAAGGCAACAGGTAAAAGAGCTCGATGGTGTTTTATGCCCCCAATGTTATCTTACAGGCAGCGCTGCCACCGCTGACTTAAAGGCACCTAATCCTAAACCTAACCACAACCCTAACCCCAACCCTAGCCCATGGCTAACCCTAGTGCCTTCCAGCCAGCGTTCCCTTGAAGACAACGTTGGGGCCATAAAACACCAAGAAACAGTGAAAGATGTCCATTTGTCAGCTGATTTGTGTTTATATGGTCAGCTTGTCCAAACCAAAAGAGCTGGACGGACGTCTGGCGATATGCACCAATTCACTGACCGTGGGTCAGCTCTAGCGGTGATTACGGCTATTTGGGTCTATTACGAAAAGACAGCTACGGGAGCCAGACACTCAAGTGCTGGTCATCTGGTGGCCTTTATGCTCAATCAGAGAAACTCATCACGTTAGTGTTTGTATTAGTTCTTGCATAACGAAAAGCCGTGTCCAGTGATCAGAAATTCAATTAAATAATCTGAAATAAGATGAAAACAGGACTCATGCCAAATGAAAACACGAGTGAAAGTCGTAGTAGATCAGTGCTGTGTTGTTTCTCTAAACTCTTTGGTATATAGCTTACTGGTCAATGTGGATCACAAACCTGCAAAGTCACACCAGCTTTGACGGTAATAGTCTCTACCCAGAGTGAAAGACAAAGAGGTTTTGTCTTACATTTTTGTCTGTAAGTCAGCTCCGTTACCTATTTTAATTGTCTGTGAGGTCACACAGCATTGTGCAGTGTGCTAGCTCTGTGATATAGCCGTGATGGGGGGGGGTAATATAGGCTTACCGCGAGGCCCTCGTGCCCATCCATGCGCCACGGTGTCATGAAGCGTCGGGTAACCTCTCTGCGGAGGCAGGCGCTCGGTACTCACTGTGCCAAAACACCCAACGCTGTCTCTGCGTCAGATGGGACTGCCACCTCCAGTTAGCCCTTTGGGGCTTTTTGATCGCTGTCATGGATGAATTATACACGATGGAGGAATGGAGAAGGATGATGATGAGGATGATGATGATGTTGCTATGATGATGATGATGATGATAACTATGATTATGATGATGATAGCTATGATGATGATGATGATGATGATGATGATAGTTATGATGATGATGATGATGGATGTGGTGGTGCTGATGTTGCTAATGATGTTGATAAAGAGGAGGCTGAGGCAGTAGAAACTGAATGGAAATGTATCTTGGTCTTCCTTTCCTCTCCTTTCTCTTGCTCTACTTTTTCTTTCAAGCACAATGGGCTCACTTCAGTTGTTTTTTCCCTTGGCTGGCAGACAGGAGAAGTAAAGTGATCCATGCATTGGCCCTGGTGCCTCCTTCTCTCTCTCTCTCTCTCTCTCTCTCTCAACAGTGACCTGGCAGATGTCTGTTGCATCTGCCTGCTGTGGAGCGTGGCACCCTGTGTGGCCTGTGCCACCGTGTGCCCATGTGTGCCATCCCTCTGTGCCCGTTTGCATGGTATTCATTATCTAAGAACGAAGGGGCCAGTGGATGGAATCTGCTGTCTGCATGTCTCACTGGAACTGGATGACCAAGGGAGAGTCAGTCAGACAGACAGAGAGAGAGAGAGAGAGAGAGAGAGAGAGAGATTTTGAGATTTCTTGAGGATGAATAGATAGAAAGAGATAGAGAGATGGTGCTCTTAGAGAGTAATAGATCCAGAACAAAGAGGAGAGAAGGAGTCTGATCATTCAAGTAAGATATGGCATTGGGTGAGGGTGTGGGTGGAGAGTAAAATTGAAAGCTGGAGTGCAAAATATAAGGAGAGAGATTGAAGCAGAATGAAATAGATATGGACAATTGGAGTGTGAGGGGGTTGGCTTGGAATGAGAGGAACCGGCTATTTTTTAAATGAAAGCATTCATCTGAGTAAATAGTCACTGGCTAAACTTGAGAATTGCCAGCAATCAGCAGAGTCGAATCAAAATCAGTCTCCAAAACATCTCTATCAGCTGTGGAATAGTTTCAAAGCCCTTGTGTTATGTTTATGGAAGCCGTGTGTATGTGTGTGTGTGTGTGTGTGTGTGTGTGTGTGTGTGTGTGTGTGTGTGTGTGTGTGTGTGTGTGTGTGTGGTGTGTGTGTGTGTGTGGAACCTTTCACTGGTCTTCAATGTCCTCGTTGCACATTATCTGCTAAATCTACCAGAGAGATCACATTGTGGTTCCTGGGAGCATTAACAAGACCATTTATGTGATGAAAACACATAAATATGTGTGTTCTTGTGGACATACATTTACAAAAACGCATGCACACACACACACACACACACACACACACACACACACACACACACACACAAGGGATGGCATCAGCACAGTTCCCGTAACGGAAATGTCAGTGTCATTTGAGTGCCCAGGCTTAAAGGCTTGTAAAGAATCTATTTGTAAATAAGCAATGACAACAAAATTAAACCTTCCTCTTTGACTGATAAGGTACCTCAAGAAACAGCAAAAATGCAAAGTGCCAGAGTGTCCCTTGCTATTTCTACACACAAGGTATTACATTATATTTCGTATGAAAGAATGAAGCATCATTCAAAACTAATAATAAAAAGGTAAAAGGTTACTATGCTGTAAATTATCTTGTGCAGGTTAAGCAGCAATCTGTAAAAAGACATGTGGTGGCCTTCTGAGAAAAGCATACATAAGCCTTATTCGGACAGGATTAGTTTTACGCGGAGACGTGAGGTAAAGTAATTACCAGCGGTTTTAGTTCCGTCTGAATGTGCCATGCCAGTAATTATTATGGACAATGTCAGTAGAAATTATGGTGACTTTTACCTTCAATGAAATGGTCCAGAAAAAATACCTTGGGTAACATTAATGCTGTGCGAATACAACCCTCTGTAAAAATGTATGTAGATATACCGTCATATCCTGTTTAAACATAGTTTTCTACAGTTTTTTGAGCATGGAGACACTTGAAAACCCTATTCGATTGGGATTAGTTTTACGTGGAGACGTGGGGTAAAGTAATTTTACCTCAAAATGTCTGTAATATTTAATCCCGTGCAAATTACCCAATTATATTACAGACGTCCTGTGGTAAAATTACTTTACCCCACGTCTCCGCGTAAAACTAATCCCGTACGAGTAGGGCTACAGTATCCATCCATCCATCAGTAAAGAGTAAAATTGCCCACCATGATACCATGTTTTTGCGCTACTTTGCCCATTCCTATGTCACATATTGCCACATCAGCGTATATCGGTAGGCAATTACATTTTCCAACCTCATTTCATTTACTTCCCCAGTGACAGTTTAGAGAGTGCAATTTTGGACGTAGTATTTGAGTGCTCAGCGGTTTTTGAACATCAGGACGCCTGACCTCTGTCTCTCCTAAGCTGCACAAATACGGCCATAAACCGTAACTCTCCCCTTTGCCAATATATCGACGATGCCCTCGCACATAGTGTGACCTCAGCAGTTAAGCAAAAATATCATACAGGCTGGTGCCCAAGCACATAAATACCCCAGTCGATAGCCACTGTTGACATCCTGAATATTCATAAAAACCCCATGTCCCTGCGGAGCCCCAAAAATATGGCATCTCATTTGTAAAGTGCATTAGGATAGATTTTGGCGTTAGGGGCCAGTCTGTGTGAAATTGCTGCCAACTCTGAGCCGTCGATCGCAGGCAGGCGGCCGTGTGTGAGATACAGCCCTGTTGTGTTGCGCTCCTCTCACATACCCTGACCTCGCTGGCTGCTCTGCATAAAAACATAGCCTGTGTGTGTGTGTGTGTGTGTGTGTGTGTGTGTGTGTGTGTGTGTGTGTGTGTGTGTGTCTAAATAAAGCGCTGCCCATATAAATATAAAGGAGAAATGTGTGTATGCCCAGGAGCCAATAGTACAAGACTGCCCTTTTGGAGGTGTGTGGGAGGATGTGTGTGTGTGTGTGTGTGTGTGTGTGTGTGTGTGTGTGTGTGTGTGTGTGTGTGTGTGTGTGTGCATGCTGTGTAATGTGGGCAGCGTGGGTGGGTGGGTACATGTGTGTTCTGTGTGTGTCTTCATGTGTGTTATCTATGCGTGCACTTGTACACATGTATATGTGTATCTATGCGTGCTGGCATGATGCATGTGGGTGTTTGCGTATGTGTGTTTTAATGCCTACACAATGTGAAGATTTGTGTATACACTGATACATACATTTATATTTGCATTTTTTTGTGTTATGTTTTATACATTGAGTATTCATACAGTATGAGTTTGTGTATCTTCATCTATGCTTTTTATTGGAACTCTAATATCTTTGCATCTGTGTGTGTGTGTGTGTGTGTGTGTGTGTGTGTGTGTGTGTGTGTAAAAGAGAGAGTCTGTGTGAGAGAGAGTCTATGTGTGTGTTAAATGTGCATAAAAGCCTCTTGTAAGCAGATGCTGTGCCCAAAGGCTCTCTCTGTCTCTGTTTCCCTGCGTACAGGCTGAAATACTCGTAAGTGGCTAATGGCACCGCTTAAAGGTCTGATTGAGAAGCTTTAGTCATCTAATAAGTATGATACTAGGGGCCATTACATAACCCAAATGAAAATACCAAAGTCTTCCAAAGCTACTTCAGAATTCTTTATTATGCAATGAGTGGCCAGTTCATTCTCTCTGTGGACAAACACCTAACAAATATACAAGTCAAGTCAAGTCAACTTTATTTATACAGCGCATTTCATACACAGAGGTCATTCAATGTGCTTTAGATAAACAAAAGCAAACAGGGATAGCGGATAAAAGGATAGAAGGGCAATAGTCAAAGAATAGTTTAAAAAGTAAAGAATAATAATAAAATAATAATAATAAGAAGAAAACATAAAACACATAAGGTGATAGTACATAAAAGCATAAAAGGGCAATCATTTACAAGTGTTTAAAAAGTAATAATTAAAACATAAAAAACAACATAGAAACGTTAACATTTTAGTAGAAAGACTTTCCCAGATTTAGAAATGTAAAAAAGAAGTGATCAGTTAGCATCTGACCAAAAGTTTGGTCTTAAGTCTAGATTTGAAACTAGCTATCTATCAATCTGCATTGTGCTTTGGATGTTTCTGTGTATGATATTATTCAAATGCAGCCATCAATATGGTGTTTGGCACTGTAAATGAAGCACACATGCATGTTTAATTGAAAATCTGGCAAAGTTACTCAGTGAACACACAAATGGTCCATGAGAAATCTTTCCAGGTACTGTTGACAAAACTTGGCCACTTTATATACATTGTTATGTCAAGATATGTTATGCTGTATGTGAGATTTATACTGTTTGTCTTAGTTAGTATTTTCTAAGGCAATTGCACAATAGAGAAGGAAGCAGAACAGAATAATCAACTAATACAAACCTTTTTTTATCATTTCTAGCACAAGGATGACCCACTTTTTAAGTACAGTTGTCACCTGCAGTTCTACACAAGGTTTACACTATCAGGTTACCCTGTCTTGTGGTAGTAATGCGAAGACAAAAGCACCTGCCCCATGGTCTTAAAATGGCATCGCCAAAAGCTCATTGCGGACGCATTTCAGGTCATTTCACTCCAGTGACTGGCACAGACAAGGGCGAAGGAAAAGTGAGCTCAGTACAAAATGACGTCGTCTTTCTGTTGATGTACAAAAAAAGGAAATATTGTAAATATTGTGTTTTCGAACACAAGTGTTGGATGGACAAATTAACCCATTTCCACCTGTCACGCATAACAAAGTAACAGATGCTGGTGAATGTTTTTGTTATTCTCGTGATGCTATTTTAGTTGGACATACTTTAGGTAGTGGTTGAAAGAGGTGTTTAGATATGGCGGGTGTGTCTGGTCACTGTCTGAACTTGAACAGTGACACTCTAGCATAAACCGAAATCAAAAATGCTTTTAGAGAATCATAATCCGTACAACAACAGCCGAATTTAATTTTTAAAAACTTTCCGATGTCACTTTCCGATGAAACCAGCCAACTAGTCTCTACCAGGGATTTCAACTAAATCTCTTTCCTTCCCTGACCTCACACCCTCAGATGTGTCTCTGGACAAGTATGGTGATGTTTGGGGATTGAAGTGTCTATATGACCAGTCACCCTAAGACCTAAGCTCCTCACACAGTGGGCCTCTCCCTGGCCGTGAAAGCTCCTGCTCTACATCAGAGGCTTCTGGTGAAATAAACAAGCGTCACAGAGACCCCAAATAGCCAGATTTCCCAGAAACCTACAGTAACTTGGCCTCAGTCGCTAGTGAGAAACAGCTGTACGCAGCAGTGGACCATGGGTCAGGAGGTACACAAGCTAACAGAACGATGTGTGTGTGTGTGTGTGTGTGTGTGTGTGTGTGTGTGTGTATGTATGTGTCTGTCTCTCTCTCTATATATCTCTCTCCCTCTGTGTGTGTGTGTCTGCATTTTTCTACAATTTGAACAACATAAGCAAGTGTCCTTACATATAGTATGTGTGTGTACAGTGCACACATGCACACATGCTTGACTGAGTGCAGGACAGGCTTTACGGAACAGCTAATACATAAACTGTTAGGCGAGTCCGAGGGTGAGTGCAAGGATGAGGTGTCGATAAGAGATTGATGGCATCCCCATGATGTGTGACCACCACAAATCACAGGGGGCTGCTGGGAAAATAGGAGGACGTGTGTCCACTCAAGGGGAACAAGTCAGCCTGGGAACGCACTGGGCCGCTAGTAATGTGTTTGGGGGGTTAGACAAGAACCCGGGGGGGGGGGGGTGTTCAAAATTTTAAGAACAACACTTTCTAGGATGGGGGCAGGGCAGGGAAGATGGAGCATGTAATAGCCAACGAGGGTCAGAGCAAGCAAGACTGAAAGTATGAAGTCAAAGAAGGAGAAGGAGAGACATTGAAGAGAGAGAGATGAGAGGGACAGAAAGAGGGAGAGGGAGAGGTCTGACGTCAATCAGGATGAGAGATCCAGGAGCAAGGGAGCATGGACTCCACACATCATGGAGACAAGGGGGAAGAGTTGTTTTAGAGAGAGAGAGAGAGAGAGAGAGAGAGAGATAAGCGAAATATAAGGTTGCCAGGCATGGAGAGGGATGCCAGTGACGTTTGCACACACACTAACACACTCAATTGCACACATAACATTTTCTGGGAGGACACATGTCCTTTGAGCCTCGATAGAATCACCCATTATGAGGGCCAGGCTCAAAGCCTTAGAAGGCAAAAAACTGCCCCAGTAGCAGTGTAGCACTGAGGTAAGATGAGCAGATCCTTCTGCGCTTGAGTGTGAGGGCCATAAATTTTACAGAGAGGCTGAAAGGATGTAAATACTTTTAAGTGGGCAAAGCAAACCTGATGAAGCGCTTAGCAAAACACGTTGTTCTCTCCATTAAAAACACTACATTAATAGTGATCAGTGTGCAGTGATTTTGATCTTTCACTTTTAGTTTTAAGTGGGGTTATGTTTTTATCCCTGGCTCTAAAATGCCATATAATCTGAGAATAAGGCTGTAAAGGTAGATGTACTGTATTTGTACCGAACCCTTTAGGTACAGGACGTTAGTTTCAATACAGATGTGTACCGAATGTACCAAATGCAGTCTTAAACAGTAATCAGCAGTACGGCATTTTTCGTGCAGACTATTTTTCAAATTCAAGTTCCTACACAAACATATTTGGTGGACCACTTGTCAGTTTAATTAAAAAAGCAAAAAAACATTTGTCGCTTTTTCAAAATACTATTCCTGCTTATATGTGTTGAGTATCAGCAATATTGTCAGTGAATGTTAGGCTAGCAGTACTTACAGGCTTGCTGTACCGAAAATTAACCGAACCATGACTTCAATACCGAGGTACGTACCGAATTGTGATTTTTGTGTACTGTTACACCCCTATCTGAGAAACAAAGACATCTTAAATGTTGACAATACAGTAGCTTAGCATTCCATTTTGTGAAGGTCAATACCGTTAATGTTGGACCTCTATAAATGTTGCATCTGCATTCTCTCTCATCCACACTTTCCTGGTATATATATATAATTTTCTCTCTCTTTGTCTTTCCCTTGACCTGCATCATGCCCCATGTTCTTCTCATCTTTCTCTCTGCTCCATTTGTGCTTCCGTAGGCGTTCAGCATCCAGTCCTCTCCTTCCCCAGGGGTGCAGACGTCTAAGAACATTTCGGCTTGAGCCGTGGCCAAGATTTCTAACTCCCCCGGGCACATTTCAGTTGGCACTACCCTCCCCAACACCCTCCCTCATCCCCACCCAACCCTCTCCCTCCCCAGTTCTTATTCCCTGTGGTGCTTTTCACAGTCGCTCCCAATGAGGACGGCTTCACCATCCACAAAATGTCTCTGCGTGCTCTGAAAGCATCCAGACACTTTGCCAAGGCATGAAGCTGGTTGTAATGGGATGCCCGAGGCTAGTCTGCCTTTCCATGCTGCAGTGGCCCCCCTTGCCACCTCCATCTTTAATCTTTCTCTTTTTTCCCCTTTTCCTTTATTGTGGACAATTTACATCACCCCTCCTCATAACCTGACAGTTTGGCCAAGTGGAAATGAGCATGATGCAATAAAATTGGAGAGAAAACAATTACTGTATGATAGCACTCGAGAAGAGTTAAAATGCCAAGAGTGATTGGAGTGATTCTAAGGAAAAGGCTTCTGGAACCCAGCTGCAATAAGTGGTCTTGTCTACGCCTTCTCGTCAAATGGAAATGCACAAAGTACCAATGCAATTCTAAAAATGCAATGATTGCACCACATTCATCTGGCTCTCAATGATTCCATTAAGATATATTTAACGTTTTTAACGTTTGTGGGTGTGTATGCATTGAAGCGAGATGGGGTTACAATAAGAGCTTTTTAGACAGTGTATATTTCTCGCTAACTTTGTGAGCGTTGTGAACAATTTTCAACTTTTTGCTGTGAGCAATATGTGTGAATAAGAAGCCTCATCATCAACACATTCAGCAGAAGCGTGTGATCATACCTTAAATCGCTTTGGACAAAAGCTTCAGATAAATTAATTAATATTATGAGGATTAAAGCTGCAGTTGGCAAGATATTTTTGATCATATTCACTGAAACTGACACTATGCTCCGACAGAACAACATAAATCAGCCGGTTTTAGAAAAAAAACTTGCACTTCTACCTCCACTTAGAGCCTGTTATTTGTTTTGCAAAAATTCACAGCTCCCAGTTTTTCTGGTCCAATCAGAGCAGGGCTGTGTGAGATCTGACTGTCAATCACAGTCTGGTGCAGTCTGGTGCGCACTGACGAGCACCAACTCAATGAGAGGGTGCTCAGTGGTAGTGGGGAAGGGGCATTTTAGAGTTGTAAACATTCAACATTTTGGCAAAGTCCCTCAATCTGTCAGACTTGCCAACTGCAGCTTTAATTACTGCAAAAAGATAATCGCTATCTCACCACAACTAGACTGCAGCCAGCTACCTGATAATGCCATTTTAAAAAGCCAAGTGATATTTCTTCTTATAAAGATTCTGTTTCTTCTTTTAAAGATTCTTTGCATTAACAGAACATGTGTAAGGGGACAGTAGTTAGCTGACAGTCTGACATCTAAGAAAGTTGATAATTGATATTTTCTCACCCCTTCCTTTCAAATATTGTCTGATATTATATTTTTTATTTGATATTATATATTTTTTCATTTTTGGGGGCTTTTTATGCCTTTAAGTTTGACAAGACAATGGGGTGAGAGAGAGAGAGAGAGATTGGGAAATGACCCGGGTCGTTCTCGAGCTCAGGTCTCGTGGACACGTGGACTCGAATATGGTACAGGCGCTGTAGCCAGTTATGCCACAGCACCCCTCATATTTTTCAATTTATGTCAAATTATTGACTAAAGATTTATTTTCACTGATCCGTTCAAAATCCATTCATTCTGTCAAACACCAGTCTGTGAGGGACAAAGCGATTCACTCTGTCATATGAACTGACAGTGACCACAGAAACACAAGAAAATATTTTTTAGCAGAGTCAAAAGTTCAGTTAGAGGATGAAACAGACACAGCAGCAGCTGCTTCATAAATATATTTGTAAATATGCTTTGAACTTTCTACTCTGTACTGTCTGTGGAACAGTTTCATCCCACTACTAGATCACCCTCATGCTAACCTAAAGGAAACATTTGACAACACTGAGTCCTTCCTTGCTTGCCTGTGTTGTTAGCAATGAGCTAGTAATGATGCTTGTACATGTAAATGTAGCCTACATAATAAGAGGGGGGATGTCCAGTAATGGATGGACATAGTCACGTTTTAATGATTTATATATTTTGATTTATGAAGTTAATTTCAAACTAGTCTAATTCTTACATTTTCAAGTGCTGATTAATCATTACTCTAGCAAGAACTTACAAAAAATGCCAGCAATGTATTGATTAGCTGGGTTGGGCATTAGGACTGTGTAAAGGGAAATAAAACCTATACCATGAATGTGACACTTCAATAACTCAGAAACTTTGGTTTGGTAAGGGGTGTAACGATACACAAAAATCACAATTCGGTACGTACCTCAGTATTGAAATCACGGTTTGGTTAATTTTCAGTAGGCTACAGCCTGTAAGTACTGCTAGCCTAACATTCACCGAAAATATTGTGTCAACATATATAAGCAGGAATAGTATTTTGAAAAAGAGCCAAATGTTTTTTTTATTTTAATTAATAAACTGACAAATGGTCCACTATTTGATATGTTTGTGTGGGAACTTGAATTTGAAAAATGGTCTGCACGAAAAATGCATACTGCTGTTTACTATTTAAGACTGCATTTGGTACATACGGTACAAATCTGTATTTAAACCAACGTCCTGTACATAAATGGTTCAGTACCTTCACACTCCTAACTTTGGTACAAATTTGGTGCCATCTCACTTTGAAGTAAACTCGATCTATTTCAAAGAGCTCCTATGTAGGTATATTTTGGTTTATCTCCAGTGTGCCGACTTATACTATATTTTCTGACAATGATGCTGCTTCATCAAACAAGTGATCAGTCTGACAGAAGTGCTCTTGTACAAAACAAATCTTAGGATAAGCTTAAGCGATGGAAATAATACATGAGCAACCTTTTTCAGAGTAACATGAGCAGGGGGGGATTACCCTCGCAGGCAACGTGTTTAGACGTGAGCGGTATTCCAGTCGCCTTCTCGTGCTGAACAAGATGTGCTGGCACATCAATACAAATTGAATAGTCACGACAAGGACAAGGATGCTCGCCAGGCTCGAGACTGCAGACCTTTGATGTGGTCCTGCGTAGTTATTTATTTAATCTTCAAAAGAGCCCCCTCTCCTCTAACACCTTTGTTATGCCAGTCCAATTAGGTGCCATGTGTATATGAGGGTTTTGTGTGTGTGTGTGTGTGTGTGTGTGTGCGTGTGGTCAGTCAGATTTGTACAGTAATAGCTGAAATCATTATTCCTGGATCAAGTGATGTTTTGAAAGGACACCACACACACACTCCCCCACCCACTCTCACATACACACACACACACACACACACACACACACACACCCATGATCTGACAGGAGAGAAGTGAGCACGCAGAACTAAAAGGAGTGCCACTCTAAGATAAAGTGAGAAGCTTTTAAAACTCTCACTCACTCGCACTCACACGAGCTTGTGAAATGTGAATGACTGGAGCGATGAGGAATTTAATTTCTAAAATCCTTGTGAAGGTTAATGTGGCTGCGTTGTGGGTAAAGCTGTGTGCAGTCCAGTGGAAATGAATGGAGGGATTAAAGAGAAAAATAATAAAATAAAAAATGGGCCATGGAGTGAAATCATTGAGGAGGAAAGATTTCATAACAATAAAGAGAGAGAGAGAGAGAGAGAGAGAGACAGAGAGATGGAGACAGAGAGAGAGAGAGACTGAGAGAGAGAGAGAGAGAGAGAGAGAGAGAGAGAGATGAGGGAGAGGAACAAGACAGGAGAAAAACATCATAGTCTCACCTCATGGGGCTGCTTCAGTAGGGAAGAGATGGTACACGAAAGAGGCAACACGTGGAGCACTGAAACAGAACAGGAACAAACAGGCCAGAGCGTTTCAAGTTATTCCCTAGGAGCCCATCCCACTGATATGTTCTTTTTAAATAATAATTACATTGCAGATTTGCTTACTTTAGTGTCAGTGACACAGACGTCCAGTGATGCCAAGCTGAACAGGAAACAGTGCTGAAATCTATTGTGATATAAAGGATGTAAGAGGATCCAAACCAAATTGATTGATGTGTACTTGAGTGTGTGTGTGTGTGTGATGATGTGTGTGCCACCAGACCATGTCGTGGATTCCGTAAAATACAGTTTAGTTGAAGATGCTCGATGCCTCATATTTTTTAATTCCTGCGCACGCCGACTCCCCCATTTCAATGACTTTCCTCTGTCTTGCCTGTTATCTTACTATATGCAGCTTCTTAGTAGCGATTAAAATTCAACATTACAGTTTTTCTGTTCATTATAAATTAGCAACGCATTCGGTATGGTTCCCTACCGCCATTTGTCATTCTGTCGCACATTAGAATCATTCACACATGGCTGGCAGCCGCATAAATTGACAAAATCCAGGTTAATTTCTTCAATTTATTCCCCTCCCTAATAACCAGGATTGCGCTGGGGCCTAACGTTCGCCAAGAGCCCCCGGGCTTCACAGATGCTGCTGGAGTACCTGGCGGAAAAGCGAAACGGGCCAAATGAAACCACCTGCGTGGTTTGTTTGTTTCTGTAAAGCTGAGCCGCAAATTATTTTCTGGGAATGATAATGTCTGTAAATGAGAAGTGGTCTCTGTAAATGAGAGAGATGGAGGGATGAAGAGAGAGGTGGGGGTGGAGGACAGGATGAGGGTGCACCTGTGAGCTGCTGACCTTTGTGGATATTTTTCTCATCCCTTGTTCATTTTTGTTAATGACTGCCTTTTTAGGCCTGCTGAAAAGGCTCCAGATTACCATTCACCGCATTTGGGCTTTTCACGTTTTGCTTTTCATATTGTAATTTCCGAGAAATTGATTTTTTTTTAATAGACAATCAACTTCTTGTGGCTTGTTTTGCAACGTCCCTTAAAATGGTCGGCTGTGATGTTTCATCTCATGTGACATGCTGAAATGAAGTTGTTTCGAGTTTTTAAGAGAGTATCACTATTAAACCTCCGAACAACTCTATGTCAATATGTCAAATATGATAATACATCAAAGGCCATGTGTTTAAGTGTCTCAGCATACACATTACTTCAATTTTCTTCCAGCAAATTAGTTGGACACCTAACCCCTGAACCAAAATTTTTCAGCATTCAGAACACAATTTCTTTGAATAACCCTATGGGGTGACCCTGGCCTCTCTAACCTAACCTCTAACCCTAATCCTATAACCCCAACCCTAACCCTAACTCTAAACCTAACCCTAATCCTAACCCTAACTTGTTATGACAAAAACCGAATGTCATTTACATGTAATAACAGAAGCGTTATGTCATAAACGTTTATGACTTGTTTATGACACGTTCATGACCGTGTCATGTCACTCTTATGTCGACACTGTAACGTGTAATCCATTATGGTTCTGCTACCAATGGTTTTGGGGTGTGTTTTATTTTTTTAAACGGTGGCTTTCTAAATGTTTTCATACAGATTTTTTTGGAAATGGCATAGGAAATGTCAGCATCTAGGTGCCCACAAACTGTAAGTATGGCCTGTAGCACAACAGCAGTGCAGAGCATCAGTCTACCCTTCCTGCTAATTTACCCCTGGCCATCAGTCTACCCTTCCTGCTCATTTACCCCTGGCCATCAGTCTACCCTTCCTGCTAATTTACCCCTGGGCAAGTGTCACCGAGCCCTAGCTGCCCACGTGAGTGCACTCTGCCATGCATGCACAATGGCACCTGAGAACACGCATCACATGGGTGCTTAGGGTGGGAGCCCAGGATAAAGCCACCTCACCGACATTGACCTTTGACTGTGTGTTCTGTCACTTGAGTGGCAGGGAGGCGTCACGACTGACTTTGCCGTCATCTCCGATTTGACCCTGGCAACTCCCCTCCTGGTACAGACTTACAGCTGACCTGAGTCTTATGTCTTCATGCCTGTATGTGCGTGTGTGTGTGTGTGTATGATGATCTGACCGCTTAGGTAATAGCTCTCTTTCAGTTCATGAGGTTACAATGTTAAATGTATGTGTGTGTGTGCATGTACCTGACTGTTTCAACTTGTAAGATGGAGCCGATGAGAAGGATGTTTATGGCAAGCCGATTGAGCATTTATTCAAATATCTTGATATCAGGCATAATTGTCATGTACATGCAAGCCATTTCTGTCCACTAGTTAACTAGTGAGCCATTTCTCTGTGAACTAGTTAACTAGTGACAGCCAAAATTCTCACTAGTTAACTAGTAAGGCCCAAATTCTCTCTAGTTAACTAGTTCATATGTTTCATATCTTACTAGTTAACTAGTAATGCTCAGCATGTTCACTAGTTAACTAGTGGACACTGAAATGTGCACTAGTTAACTAGTTTAAAGACTTCTATATTTTACTAGTCAACTAGTAAGGTACAGAAATGTTTACTAGCTGACTGCTGAATGTCAAATTCCCACTTGTTAACTTCTATGTAATTTGGCCAGCCGCTTGGGCATTTATTCTGATATCTTGATATCAGGCCAACATGCAAGCCATTTTTGTCAACTAGTTAACTAGTGAGCCATGTTTGTGCACACTAGTTAACTAGTTACAGCATAAGTGTCATTCTACGAAAACGTGCCATTTTATGTCCCTCAAACAAAAGTGTCTTGCAAAGCTGAATTAACAATATTTTTTTCATAATTATTTTATATTTTAGGAAATATAATAATGGTAAAAATAAATTATTTACTTTTTAAGAATTCATCATTTTTTTAAAATGATTTTAAGCACTTTTCGTATTAGGAATATTGCAAAAGCTGTAAAAATGGCTTGTCCCTCGGTATGACTTGTCTAGTATCACTGGCTATTTAGGATAAAAAAGTCAAATTATCATAAAAAATAAATACATGTACAAAAAGCCTCAAGTGTTTGTTCACGGATCATTAAACAATTTTATTTGGAATGTTTTTAAAATTATGAAAAAATCAACATTTTACATTTGTCCCCATGTTGTCGTCAACCCTGTTACTTTTGGATAAAAACCCCCTTTGGACAAAATTAACTGTGCCAAAAGTTACATCATTTTCAGGAAGTGATATCCCCTGCCTTCCAGGAAGTTAATGGTGAAAAGACCAGAAAAGTGTTGTTCTCTTTTAATGACTTTTATTACGGTTTTGCTCTGTCTGACAGAAGGGGACAAGCTAGTTTAGTCAACCCTGTTACCAAAAAATCATGGATTAAAAAATAATTTGATTGAAAATTTAAAATGTAAATATTTAACTGCTCACTAGTTAACTAGTGAAGACACAAATGCCCACTAGTTAACTAGTGAGGTCTAAAAAGTGTCTTGAATCGATTTTAATATTATTCTTTGTTTATTGTTGCTAGGCAACCACAATGTATCCATTCAGTCACGCTTTTCTGATTAATAACTGAAAAACAAAAGATTGTACACATTAACTGCACATGGTTTCAAAAGTAATTAAAAGCTCAAGAAAAAAACCTCATGCACTTCTTAGGAATTGAATCCTGGTCTCCCACATGATGTCCTGCTGCTTAACCACTTGAGCTAGTCTTGCCACATTAGTAATGCTATCATCAATGTTCATGTTACTGAAACGTTTTGTTGCTAGGCAACCATATACAAATGCCTCCAGTTTTATTGCGATTTTCAGACTAATAACTGAAAAACTAAAGATTGTAGACAGTTAACTAGTGGACAAAAACGGTCAGATTGTTTGTGTTTTTAGGTGTAACTAGTTACCTAGTGAACAAAATATGCATGCCACTAGTTAACTAGTAAGGCCCACAACACCCTCACTAGTAAACTAGTGGGTATTTTGGCCTTTACATGTTAACAAAACCATTTTGGCATCTGACTAGTTAACTAGTGGGGCTGAAATGGCCTTCACTAGTTAACTAGTGGGCATTTTGGGGCACACTAGTAAACTAGTGACACTTTTTGCACCTCACTAGTTAACTAGTCGAATGGAAATTGCCATCACTAGTTCACTAGTGGGTGTTTTGGTGCACACTAGTAAACTAGTGACACTTTTTAGACCTCACTAGTTAACTAGTGGGCATTTGTCTCTTCACTAGTTAACTAGTGAGCAGTTCTGCCTTCACTAGTTTACATGTAAGTGTCACACTGAAGCCACTAGTTTACTAGAGAGTACCTTTCGCCAGCATGTTAACTTGTGTGCCACATGCAAATGTTGTGGGTGGGATTTTGTGAAATTCTGCACTGTGATTGGTTATCATGTTCTATTTGGACATAGGGAGCCAATAGAAAGCCTCAATTTCAGAATTCTTAGCCTCTAATTTGAATTTCTAGCCACTACTTAGAATTTTGTCTTGAACTAGTTTACTAGTATACATTTATGACCTCACTAGTTAACTAGTTTGGACAAATGATGCATCAACTAGTTAACTAGTGAGCCTACTGCCATCACCTAGCTAGCTAGTAAGCCATTTATGGTTCACTAGTTAACTAGTGACATTGACCTACTGCAACTAGTTAACTAGTGAGGTGTTTTGCCTTCACTAGTAAACATGTGCACATTTTTGGCTGTCACTAGTTAACTAGTGAGACCCAAAAGCCTTCAACTAGCTGACTGGTATGCATTTTGGCCTTTACTAGTTAACTAGTAGACATTTCTGGCTCTCACTAGTTAACTAGTGAAGCTAAAATGTGTTGACTAGTTAACTAGTGAGCCTTTTGGCTCCCACTAGTTAACTAGTGTGCATATTTTGGCCCTCACTAGTTAACTAGTTCACACAAACATGGCTCACTAGTTAACTAGTTGACAAAAATGGCTTACATGTACATGACAATTATGCCTGATATCAAGATATCAGAATAAATGCTCAATCGGCTTGCCATAGATGTTTGCTCATTGTCCCATCTCAGCATCAAGGGACCCTTAGTGAGTTTGTGTAGCATTTATGAGATATATGTGTTTGTGTGTGTGTTGTGTGTGTGTGTGTGTGTGTGTGTGTGTGTGTGTGTGTGTGTGTGTGTGTGCGTGTGTGTGTGTGTGTGTGTTTTAGCGGATGAATGTCTGTATGTGTGTGTGTGTGTGTGTGTGTGTGTGTGTGTCTTAGCGGGTGAATGTGTGTGTGTGTGTGTGTGTGTGTGTGTGTGTGTGTGTGTGTGTTTGTGTGGGTTGGGGTGGGGACTGTCGTGTAGTTGAGCTGTCTCACTTTGTCGTGCCGCTAACTCAGGCTGTCACTGATGACTCTCTCAGTCATGCTAATACACTGGCGGCCGCAGCGGCGCCGCCACAAACTGAGCCTCTGCAAAGCTGACGTCTGTAGCTGCCTGTGCCTCTGCAGTAAACAGCCCACTCGGCCCTATTAGCGCACAGCTGAAATCAGCGTCGGGAGGCCTCTGAAAGGAGCACTCCACGTTGCCACTGACTCGAGGTTGATTGAACCTATCTCTGCCTCAGGATTTGCATATTTGTAGTGGCTGTTGTTCAACCCTTGATTTGAGGCAAAGTTTCTTCTGATATTTGAGTGAAATGTTTTATATATGAATATGAGACAGGTAGTTATCAAAGTGGTGCATGTATACCTGTGTGTGTGTGTGTGTGTGTGTGTGTGTGTGTGTGTGTGTGTGTGTGTGTGTGTGTGTGTGTGTGTGTGTGTGTATGTGTGCGCGCGCACGTGCAACTTAATGGGCTATTATGTTCTTTTGGTGATTGATTATCCGCCGTCCTGCTTGTCTGGGAGGAAACAAGTTCCCTTTCATACCCTTTCACCATCACTTATGGGAGTTATAAACAACCGCATTAAGGTAGATGACGGGAACCGCTTTGATCACCGGAGGAACCAGGTCGACCAACAGGTGCGCACCGCGCATAATTACATCTTGAGAGAATGTTTTTTTTAAAAAGTGACGCAGGACTCTCAGGCTGAAGCACCTCACGGGGGCATTAAGATGTGGAGCAGAGATAACTAATAAGAAAACGTGCCGGAAAATTCAATCATAACTGGCCTACGTCACTGAATGACGCTGGTCTGCCTCACTCACTCTTTGCGGTATGAACTTAAAGAGCTTTTTGAGAGAATGTGAAGCAGCACGTGTTGCGGTGGCCAAGGACCTCTTTCTGATCGCATAAACACACACGGTGCAGAGAGTCTCAACTTTGAGCTTAGGAGCTTTAAAAAAAAAGAGAAAATAAGAACTAACCACTAAAGAACTAAGTCAGTTGAAAATGAGACGGAGCTGACGTGCATAATCACATTGTAGCAAGCGACGTCTCCACGTGTGCTCACTGCACAGTGCTGCCAAAGAGAAGCGTGGCTTTTCTGTTTGAGTGTGCAGTGCATACGCGACAGCATGAGAGGCATGCACCCTTATCAGCTAGGGGCCAGAAACACGTGCACACCTTCTCACGCAAGTCACCATGGTGCTCAGAACCCCTTTGCCAGGCAGACCAAACAGACCACAACTAATGTGTAAGGTTTGAGCAAGGACTCAATATTATGTTGCAGGGGGGTGGGGGAATATGACCTAGCTATTGTCACCTGCTGTCATCATCCTTCATACCACTCTTGCTGGACTAACAATCACCAACATTCATTCAAATGCAGCACAAATGAATTGAATGAAAGAGAATGAGGCTTTTGCAAGGTGAAGAGACTCTTTAATGTCCGAGTTTTGTTGTGGCCCTCTCGGAGCAGCATTCTCCACACACATACATACAAATGCAATTAGTTTTCCATGGGGATGGCTTCTGATTAATCATTTCAAGTGTGAGTTCAGGTGTGGTGTGCGTTCCGCACCGTATCACTCTAAAAAAGAATCACACAAAGGCTCGAGATGTGTCCCAAGGAGAAAGATAAGGAGGTGGATCAGAAGTGTTCTCTGGTCCTGACAACCGTACTGACCATTCTATAACCAAAACGTAGCTCTTGTTCAATAATCCTGAATAAATGTTTATAAATGTTCTATTCATCTCTCCATCCAATTTGTCCTCCCTGTCTTTATTCCTACTCTCTCTCTCTCAAATTCAAATTCTAAGGTGTTTTATCATTACGACTATTGGAGTACAGTGTTGCCAAAGCTAGTGTTACAAACAACACAGTAGTGTCACAAAATAAAGAAAACAGAAAGAAAATAGAGATACAGCAATGTGGGTATAAACATGTGAACTCTCTCTCTCTCTCTCTCTCTCTCTCTCTCTCTCTCTCTCTCTCTCTCTCTCTCTCTCTCTCTCTCTTCTGTAGGATACGGTCATGCTGCTCCCAGCACGGATGGCGGCAAGGTGTTCTGCATGTTCTACGCACTGCTGGGAATTCCGCTGACCCTGGTCATGTTCCAGAGTCTGGGCGAGCGCATCAACACGCTGGTCCGCTACCTGCTGCACCGCCTCAAGAAGTGCCTGGGCCTGCGCCGGACCGAGGTCAGCATGGCCAACATGGTGTTCATCGGCTTCGTCTCGTGCATGAGCACGCTGTGCGTGGGCGCGGCGGCCTTCTCGCGCTACGAGGACTGGAGCTTCTTCCACGCCTACTACTACTGCTTCATCACGCTGACCACCATCGGCTTCGGCGACTACGTGGCGCTGCAGAAGGACCACGCCCTGCAGACCAACCCCAAGTACGTGGCGTTCAGCTTCATCTACATCCTGACCGGCCTGACGGTCATCGGGGCGTTCCTCAACCTGGTGGTGCTCCGCTTCATGACCATGAACGCCGAGGATGAGCGGCGGGACGCCGAGCAGCGGGCGCTGCTGTCCAGGGCCGGTGGCGGCGCCGGCGGGATGGGCAGCGGAGGCGGCGCCGTCGGAGGCGGAGGAGGGAGGTACCACTTCGCCCCGGATCCGCCCTCGTACTCGTCGGCCGCCTCCGAGCTGGGGGCGGCCTGCTCCGGACGTGACGGAGGAGGCTCGGGCAGCGGGGGTGGAGGAGGAGGAGGGGGTGGTGGCGGGGGGGGTGGCGCCAGTCGCGGTCTGCGGAACGTCTACGCCGAGGTGCTGCACTTCCAGTCCATGTGCTCGTGCCTGTGGTACAAGAGCCGCGAGAAGCTACAGTACTCCATCCCCATGATCATCCCGCGTGACCTCTCCACCTCCGACACCTACATGGAGCAGGGCGAGGCCTTCTCCAGCAGCCCGCTGCCGCTTCACCCCAACGGTTGCGCCTGCGGCGGCCTGCAGAGGCCCTCGGCCATCAGCTCTGTTTCCACCGGCCTGCACACCCTGGTGCCCTCCTACCGCGGACCTTCCAAACGACGCTGCTCCATCTAGGTCAAATTGCGTCATTGCATCGGCCTTCGGCGGAGGCCTTGTTTGCCCGGATGTAGAGTCTAGAGGAAGCTAGAGGGGCTTTGTTTTATTTTCCTTTTCCAGAGTATTTCTACAGATAAACTTCCTGAACGGAAAGCGCAGAAATGGTTCCTTCCTCCCCAACAAAACATACTCTATGCTACGTACTGTATACTACACTGTGGATAACAAGAGTTTTAGTGAGGGAATCATATACTGTAGATTATAAGAATGCTTGTAGTCGTTACAATGACCTGACTTTATGTGAAGTATGTATTTTTTTCTAACAGAATCCTAACAAAGAACACTTTCGAACATTAGTTCACACAAGTAAAAAGTGTACATATAGATATATATTTGTTATAAGACAACTATTTAAGCTACATAGCTACATGCAGTGGTATAGAGAGGGATACTTTCACTTTCTGTTGGTAGATTCCAATACACATTCTTACATATCTCTATATCCAAGCTGCAGTTTTAAGCCAAACACTTCCTGTTAAACGACACGTCTGTCCCCATGTCTTTGTGGTATGTCATTTTGCGGTTTCTCAGTCATCCTTTTTTTTTGTTTTTTTAGTTTTGCTTGTTATGTACTTACAATAAATAATCATACGCATTTGACCATTTGATTCAGAGCACATGGTGCGCCACTGTCTATAGTAAACTAAATTTAGTTCAATACACTGCTGCACTTTAGATCGCTGTGTTTTTTTGTTTTGTTTTTTTGTTTGTTTGTTTGTTTTTTTTGTTTTTGTTTTTGTTTAATACACTGTCCAACAGTGCACACTCATTGAACTGAGTTTAATTTATGATGATGCACCTTTTTGTTTCATTTTTCCAGAATGATCACTGTATCTTCTGTTCATTGCATGGTTGTTATGTTTATAATGAGACCACTAATATGTCTGTTGTTTTCATGTCCTACCCTGGAGTAAAGCACCAGGATTTTAAGAGATTTCATGGAGGCCAGTGAGGAGGTGATATCCGCCAGCTCCGTGTCTTACCTCTGCATTTCCAAATTGGGAATGACTGATGTGTCTGTCGGAAAAAATTCACGTGGACACATTGTGTATGGAATGTCATGGATGTCTTTTTTGGGAGCATTTAATAAGGGGGACAAAATCTAAATACTCTATCTCAGTCAGATCCAGGCTTATCTGGATGGCAATACTGAACTGTCTCTTTGAGAGTTGGAATTTACCTGCCATTGATAATTCTAATTTTATGAATAAAAAAAACCCCTACCAAGTCACCGTTTGTAATGTCTGTTTGTCATTTTGTCAGTATACTTTTGTCCTGGGGAAGAATCGGCTGAAATAAGTGTTGAAGTTTGCTTTGTACAGTTATCAGTTTGATGCTATTGCATTGGATGCACATCATAGATAATCTGTTAAAAACAAAGGATTCAGAATCCAATATTAATGAGGAGAGAACAGTCTCATGATACTTGAATGGTGTTGTTTGACATTGGGGTCCAAAGCTCTCAGGGGAGCTGTTAGGTAGTCATTAAGGTTTGTGAGTAAGCCTTCATTTTCTTCACATGGCTAAATTTGGAAATTAAAGGTGCTCTAAGTGATGCCACGCGTTTTTTAGGCTAAAACATTTTATGTCACTTACTGCAAACATCACCTAACCAACCGCTAGTTGTCTGTGTCCTAAATACACTGTAAAAAAACGCGATCTCTGTGGATAGCCCAGGCTCCAAAAACGGCAACAAAAACATCCTGGACAAACCTAGCCCATAAAAACGTAACAAACTGTTCTAGCAAATCACAGAAGAGTTGCGCATTTAGGAGAGTTTCAATTGCACGGGATCAGCATGGGAGGGAGGGGGAGGAAGTACCGAGCTACAGTAGCTCTCTGTTTTGTTTGAAAGTAAACAGAAGTGACATTAGCATCGCTTAGAGCACCTTTAACTCACAATAAGCATACTATGGTTCTTATAATACCCAGACATTACAATTGTCACAAGAGAGAAACTAATTCTGGCTATAAATCCACTTTAATATTAAATAAAGTGATATAGAGTTATTGCACACACTTTGAAACATCATATTAGTCTTACACCAAAGTGTAAAAGCGGACTTGTTTACATACATTGTGCAAGTCTAATAAGGTTAATAAGCATGCGTATCACATTTAGTGAGAGTTGTTTAGAAATCTACCATATTTGAGGTAGATTGGTGCTGATGAGCATCCATGAACTTGTCTGGAGAGTCGCTATTTAGTATTTTCACACCTTCAGCACAGCACGCCTGGCCCAACGACAGACGGCACCGCGGCACCCAAACACGGAGGATAAGAGGCGTCCCGCCGCCATGGCATCTGTTGCTCGCCACTCCAAACACACACTAAGGCAGAGCAGCCACCTCTGGACGAGCTCCAGCCTCCTCCTGGCACGGCTCCACCGGATCAGGTCTGAGTTTGGTGCAGGGCCCGCGGCTAACGGATGATGCCATTGGTGCAATGCAGTGGGATGATATGCCGAGTCAGATACACCACACACCCCAAATCCTCCCCGCCCCCCCCTCACCAACTTATCCTCCAACTCAAGTTCACGCAACATGCAGTTTTGGTGGGTTGTCTTGCACAGCAAGAGGGACTACAGTAAATGCTCTTCTCATGTTTTTCTAACTAAGCTACTTGTAAAATTGTGGTGTGGTTACAAGATATAATGTGAGACTTTGCACAAACATGCTGCCAAAGGTTTGAGGAGTCAAATCTTTGTGCTCCTATAGATGCTGCTGCTTTTTAAAACCATCTTGATAGCAGTCAGACTGAAGTCTATTAACAACAATTCAAATCAGGTCAATTAAAATCATTTGAATAGAGGCAATTGCACCTCCATGCAGTGTAATTACCCCTCAACCAATATCATGCAAGTAAATTCCCCCATCAAATGAGATCTCAGCATATGTTCAGTAATCTTCTGTCTACACCTGCCCAGTATTCCCTGTTTAACACATCTGTTTCAGAGTCCACCTCTCCACACTCCTTCTCGTATGCAGTACTTCCAAACCCTGATATCTCTATATTTTCCTTGTTCTCTTCCTTCACCTCTTCTTCCTGATCCCTCTTCACTCTATCTTAACCTAAATGCCATTCATCTTCATCTTCCCTTCTCTTCCACTGCTTATTTTCTCCTCAACTTTTCTACTACCATGTGTCTATGCTTTACTTCTGTGTCTCTCTGCCCCTAAATCCTCTCCATCCCTCCGCTGTCATCACTTCTTTCCCCCCCCCATCTTCATTCCTCTCCTCCTGTTTGCTTCCTTCATTCCTCTCCTCCTTTCTTCTTCCGCTCCACTTTCCCCCTTTCAGATAATTCCTGCACCAAGAGCCTGCCCTCTCTCTCTCTCTCTCTCTCTCCCCTCTCTCTCTCCCTCTCCCTCTCTCCCTCTCTCTCTCTCTCTCTCTCACTCTCTCTCTCATGTCTTTAGCTATTACTTTGGCTCACTTGTTTTTGCTGTGCTCTTTCTTCTCGTCCCTCTCACTCACTTACTGCTTGACTGCAGGCCAAAAGACACTGTTGTCAACTTTGAATGATTTACCCATCTCTCTCTCTCTCTCTCTCTCTCTCTCTCTCTCTCTCTCTCTCTCTCTCTCTCTCACTCCATTTTTCTCTCTGACCTGCTGTCTGATTTTGATCAGCACGCTTTCATCTCTTCAGTCTTGTTTCCTTTATATCTTTCTTTGTTAGTTCTCCTTGGCCAGGAGAGTCAGGGATGTTGCTTTTCTTTGAACACATGAAGACTTTTAATTTACTTGCTTCTCAACACCAGACTCTCTCTCTCTCTCTCTCTCTCTCTGTGTGTGTGTGTGTGCAAAAATGTGTGTGTGTGCGCATCTGTACATGTGCTTGAGCACGTATGATTACAAGTACAGTGCGTTCCAGTAAGATTGATTAGCCTCTTTTGTGGGACAACGACATAATACAGGAAGTTGTTGTGCATTGATTCAAATGTAATCATAAATCATGGTTTCACAGCAGTGACCCTCATTGCACGTTCAACTATGATGGATGATGGCTTGGATTGCTGACATTTCTTGTGGATCCATATAATTCTGGAACAAGTACTGAACAAGCAACAACCCAAAATGACCCCGCAATCTAATTACTGGCCAATCAGAAGCCTGTGAGCAGTCAGTCAGTGACCATGAAATATGTGCACTTGGCCCCAAGTACGCAAACGGCTTCTTCAGAGTGCATCTGACCTTCGCTTGCTCGGAAAGTATTATTTCATTCTCCTTAATCACACATACTGAAACCCCTCTGTGGAGGGACTGTGGTCTCCTCTGAACTTTTGGAGGCTTGCTCTCAGGTCACATAGCATTGGGAGGGGGAAAAAGAACCAAGCACTGTGACAACGGACTGCATGGGAGTTGCTAATGCGGAGCTGTGTCTCAATAGCAACAGGAAAAACATCTGGCCAGCATCATATTACCGTGTCTTTTTTTTTTTTTTTGAAGGAGCTGCTCTTTAAAGCACAGAAATGACACGTAGCGATAACAATGATGTCTGCCAAGTTTGAGTTCTGAGGATACAATTGGGTTGAGGACTAGAAATAATTAAAAAAATATATAACATTGTGGGTTCGGCCAGAGAGCATCCCGTACAGAGTGTGAAAGGTGTTTGTTATCAGTACGCCTGCTCATAATGTTTTGTCTGCATGTTGCTGTTTGTTGTGGCTGCTTTGTACTGTTGTTGTTGTTGTTGTTGTTGTTGTTGTTGTTGTTGTTGTTGTTGTTGTTGTTGCTGCTATTTGCTGTGCTCAGAACATTTCCTTTTGATGGAAAGCAACGTTGATCAACCGTGGGGTGCTCTCACTGGACTCCATGAAAAGGAGTGTTGAGAGTGAGGCTGAAATTTGGAGAGTGCCTGCCCATTAGCCCAGGGTGACTGCCACTGAACAAGTCCCAGGCACTCATCTTGCCGGACCACCATGCATTAATTGCCAAACTCATTCTCCCTTGCAAAATAAAGCACATAAGCCCTGGTCCATTATCATAATGGCACTGAATTTCACTAAAGGGCCTCTTTTGCTTTGAGAGAGGGGAATATTGGGAGGGGGGCACTTCGTTTTGAATCCACATGGTCAAATAAACTGTGTGGCTGTGTAAGCATACTGTATGAGTGTGTGTGTGTGTGTGTGTGTGTGTGTGTGTGTGTGTGTGTGTGTGTGTGTGTGTGTGTGTGTGTCTTAGCGGGTGAATGTTTGTATGTGTATGTGTGTGTGTTTATGTGGGTTGCGGTGGGGACTGTCGTGTAGTTGAGTTGTGTGTAGTTGTCGTGTGTGTGTGTGTGTGTGTGTGTGTGTGTGTGTGTGTGTGTGTGTGTGTGTGTGTTTTTGGGGTCAGACATCACTTGTGCACCCTGTCAGAGCATGAGTCCTGGTTTGAAGTGAAATCCCACAGACACAATTGGCTTTGGAGTGCCACTCACCATTGCACCTGTTGTTTGAACCAAATATGATTCAAATGTTATTATATACTTCATCTTTCTCTTCCTCTCTGTGCTGTGTGTGTGTATGTTTGTTAAGAACTCGTCTTATTGCACAGAAGATGTGAACTCACAATGTACCACAAACACTGACATAATATTGTACACAAGGGTATCAGTGTGTAACAAGGGTTGGGTATTTCAGAATGATCATGTTTTTGTAAATCTAATTAAGGGAAAGAGTTCCCAATAGAAAAAGGCTCATTGCTTTCAAATGTACCACAAGTCGACAGAAGAATATTACATTTTAAAAGTATGAGTGTCTATGAGAGAGGGAGAACATGACACAGGAGAGCATGAGTGAGACAGTGTGTGTGTGTGTGTGTGTGTGTGTGTGTACGCGTGTGCGTGTGTCTCTGCGTGCGTGCAATGACCAGCTGTTTATGAAAGGGCTCTTTAACTGGGCGTTGATGGTATTTGGCTGAGAGAGAGTGAAAGAGAGGAGGACAGAGGTTGAGGTGGAGGGGGAGACGAGGAGAGAAAGGGAGATGTACGCGAGGAGAGATAGAAAGTGAGAGTGGCTAAAAGAGGAAGACGAGGGGCCAGCAGTTCTTGGGGTAGGCCTTGTCCGCCGGGCCGGCATTAGGCCCCTGACCTCAAGATCTGCTTGCATCCCACAGTGACAAACACATACAGTACACAAATGTAGGCATGCATAGTAAATGTAACACACAGTATATGTAGTGATCATCACACACAGATGTGTTTTAGGAAATTGAAAACTGAGTCAAACACTGAGAATTAGAGTAGCCTATGGCTTTGCAGATTTGGTATGGTGTAGACATCAAACTTGTTTAGAAAATTGTGTGACAAGCAAAGATTTAGTTTGCAAACAGTTGGAAAAAACTGTAATGGTAACTTGGGGACGAAAGATGTTTTACGTAAAGTCGACTTTTTGTAGAACATTACGCTAGTCCAATTCAATTTAATTTCAAAGTATCTGCATTGTTATGAACATTTCAACCAAACATTAATCCTCTAGGAACATATTGAAAGGGTCTATACCTATAGAGTATGTCTATTCATAGGGTCATACTAAGGCAATGATTGGATGGTGTTCAGTAAACTAATGAGTGTTTGCACATTGAGGACTGAGTGTGAATAAGTATTGCATTTTGATAGGTTGTGTTTGAAAACTGAGTCAAACACTGTGAATTGGTGTATATTGGTGTATATATCAAACACTGTGTTTTTTTTTCAGATTTGGTGTGGAGTTATGGTGTTTGGAAGACCTATTTAGAAAATAGTGTGCCAATCAAAGATTTAGTTTGTGAGCAGTTGGGGAAAAAACTGTAACCCTGAGCTAATTTGAGGATCATTAGAAGCAACACGGCCGATCCCCTGACATATTGCTCCCCTCCAGCTCCGCATCTCATAGCAGGCTTTCAAATAATTAGTCATGATCCAACACACCATCTCTGCTCTGCTCATCCCCAGCTGCAAACACACACATGGCCATCTCTCTCTCTCTCTCTCTCTCTCTCTCTCTCTCAATTCAATTCAATGAGCTTTATTGGCATGACTGTGCATTATACAATATTGCCAAAGCATTAACATTTAAAATAAAGCATTAACAGTAAAATAAACAGCAGTAATAATGTTAATAGTAATAACATATATGATTTTCAATAATAGTAATATTATTAACGATAATTATTAGAGAATAACTAAAGTATAGAATAGAAGGTATCAATTCTAGCTCTTTCTCTTTCTCTGCTCTCTCTCTCTCTCTCTCTCTCTCTCTCTCTATCCATCTCTCCATGTCTATCTCTCCTCTGTCTCTATCTTTGACTCTGCATCTTCAGGCTGCTGCTGGCCAGGGCCATAGTATGTACAAGGTGTTTACAAACCTTAGTTTATGTTTGGAGTCGAGTGTTTGGAACAGTCTCCCGACAGAGCCGCAGGTGGATGAGACTCGCTGTGTGAGTGGTTGGGGTGGGGTGTGAGGTGTGTGTGTGTGTGTGTGTGTGTGTGTGTGTGTGTGTGTGTGTGTGTGTGTGTGTGTGTGTGTGTGTGTGTGTGTGCATGTGTGTGTGTGGGGGAGGAGTGTTGCGGTCTGTTTAAGAGAGAGGGCAGAGAGAAAGCTCCAGACCCCCTAGTTTAAAAAGCAAATCTCGCAAATCATGGCAAATCACACCCTTTACACACACACACACACACACACACACACACACACACACACACAGAACACACACACACACACACACACACACACACACACACACACACACACACACACACACACACGCTGGTCCTGCTCTGACGTCCTGACCTCCCTCCCCTTCACCTCCCACCATGCCCTCAGCTTGCGCGTTTGATCTGTGGCTTGGCATAAAGGGTCCCAGGGCCCCTCCTAGGCAGATGCATTAATGGAGGGTCTGATTTAATTGAGAGTGGTGTGTGTTTGTGTGTGTGTGTGTGTGTGTGTGTGTGTGTGTGTGTGTGTGTGTGTGTGTATGTGTGTATGTGTGTGTGTATGTATGGTGTGTGTGTGTGTGTGTGTGAGTGTGTGTGTGTGTGTGTGTGTGTGTGTGTGTGTATGTTGTGCGTGTGTGTGTGTGTTTGTGTATGGGTCAGAGGCCTCTGGCGAATGAAAGGAACACCCACAGCAAGGGGGCAGAGCTCTCCTCTTAATTATCAACATGAAAAGAGATGGTTTTCACTGTGGCCCTGCGTAAAGGAACATGAAGGAAAGAGGGAGGGAAAACAGGCAGAGGCGATGGAGAGATAGATGGACTGATTGATAGAGAGGAAGAAAGAACAAGAGAGAGGCATGGAGGAAGAGGTATATGCACTGATGATGTAAAAATGGACTGGGAATTCAGACCGATAAGACAGGTAGAGTCAAAGAATGAGTGTGTGTGTGTGTGTGTTTGTGTCTGTGTGTGTGTGTGTGTGAGAGATAGAGAGAGTGAGAGAGAGAGAGAGAGAATAAGAGAATAACATGCAAAGAACATGTACAGAAGAGAGATGAAAGAAAAGGTCCAGAAAAGGTCCAGATAATAAAACCTCCTATCCTAGCACATGTAATGACCTCTCAACCGAAAGATCTGAACAGTACATAACAGAACATACAGTATTATCCATAATTATAGAAACCTTTTGTAAATCCACACTATGCAACAGTGTCCCGTGTTTCGTAAAATAATTGAAATGGTTACCTACTGACCTTGAATTTCCCCTTGGGGATTAATAAAGTATCTATCTATCTATCTATCTATCTATCTATCTATCTGCAAACATGTGGTATAATTGCAAATTGCGATTGCAAACATATGTGGTGTATTGCCTTCTTATTATGTTTGAATATGCTTATGTAGACTTTAATATGTTTGCCAACAATTATCTAAACATATTATCCATATTATCTGGTTGTATTATATTAAACTTGATATTGCATAATAATGTGTGTAATTATGGCCTGATGTAATACATAATGCTCTGGTGTATGCATGGCACACTGCTGCTGGTCTACTCGTGCTGGTGGTGTTATGACGGCATGGGTGCTGGGTGTTGAGGAAAATGCCCATGATCTGTTTGTGGCCTGTCACAGTGCGGTCCCAGGCTCACCACCAGCACACTGGGAGCGTTTCTAATTCTGGAGCCCGCTGCCAGAGGAAGACCCAGGCCAACGTGTCACTCACGGAGCCGGCGGCCTTTTTCCGTACGCCTGCACCCTCGCGCCGAGGCTTTGGGTGACACAGCAGGTCAGATTGTACCAGGGGAGTGAACGGGTGGTTGTGGGTGGGAGCACACATGCACGCACGTTTGGGTTTTGACGTGGGTACCTACCCCACCCGTTTTTTGCCTGGAGTTAGAGCCAAAGATAGAAACGCAGCATTTATAAGTGAATATGCCAGCTGTAGCTGGTGCCATCTCCTTAAAGGGTCTTGGATGTGGTTCCATTTTAAGCACATCCTGAAAAGCACACAACCTTGCAATTTTTTATGTTACAATTTACTCTGCACAGCATTTCACTATTTCACTCTTTCCTTACTGTTGACCCTCATAACTTACACCTAAACCTTTGATATTTATATGTTTTCTTTCGTTTTCACAAATCACTAACACTAATTTAAAATGATTCGTTTTTGCTTCTGAAGTCTATTACATCACTGTTTTATTTTGAAGAGTTTTGAATTGTCTTTGTGCATTTCATTCCTAAACTCTGACGTCTGACATCATCGCATCAGTACTGAATGAAGAGATCTCCTCCTCCATCTCAGTCCAGCACAATTACTTCTCCTTCATCGTCTCTCATCTCAATACATAATGCTGAAAACAGAACATGCCCCTGTATTTCAGGGTTGAGATTTAGGACACTATTAGCTTGTGTTTCACTACAGTCATAAAGCAATGCAACAGTTTGGAGAGCTGTTGCCGGTGGATCATGTCACTATTTGCATGCAAGGGAGGTGAGTGGGGGAAATTAGATTCTGCTCTGAGGATAGTGTGGCTGAAGGAATTTCCTCCCTCTCTGCCCAGAGGCACAGAGACGTGCTCTCCAGCGGTTAGGGTTTGGCAGATGAATGGTGAGGTCATAAAAATGCTTTTTGGTGCTACCGCACTGGAGATGATTCTCTTTCTCTCTCTTACTCACTCTTTCTTTCTCTTTCTTTCATTCTGTCTCACTTTCCCCCCACTCAGTCACTGTCTCTCTCACTCATTCTTTTCCCCCCTTCTCCCTCACTCTCTCTCTCTGTCTCTCTGTCTCTCTCTCTCTCTCTCTCTCTCTCTCGCTCTGCCTCTCCCCATCTCTGCTGAGACACACTGAGTGGCTCTGAAATGTTTCTGACTTCAGACCCCATCAGCATCAAAGCCGCCGCTGTGCTGTTCCCACGTCACAAGAGATTATGTGTCCTCTGACAGGACAGCCTGCAAGAGGAGAGGAGAGGAGAGGAGAGGAGAGGAGAGGAGAGGAAGAGAAGAGAAGAGAAGAGAAGAGAAGAGAAGAGAAGAGAAGAGAAGAGAGGAGAGGAGAGGAGAGGAGAGGAGAAGAGAGGAGAGGCGAGGAGAGGAGAAGAGAAGAGAAGAGAGGAGAGGCGAGGAGAGGAGAGGAGAGGAGAGGAGCCACTCACTTCATCAAATGTTCTGATGCAGGAAGAAAATAAGGTGGAGATGACGAAGTCACCAGGCAATTTAGTATGAATGTGCAGTGAAAATGTGTGATTTTATTTGTAGGTTTAAAATCCTGAGATCCTGAGATTTCAGGTGTTTCATTTGCAAATGCTGAATAATTCAAAGTTTATTGTGAAATCAAAATGGTAGGAGGTTGGTTTAAAGCTAAAGCAACATTGTTGTATTTTTATTTGTTAGATTTCAGCCTTTGAAATACTTTGTTGTCAAATGTTGTGTCATCTTTTCTTTTCATTATAGAAATCAATTACTCTGAATTGCTATGTCACATCAGAATTTACATGCAGCAGTTCTTGTAAACAGTACTAATGGAGAATTCCCTTGTCTACAAATATACTTACAGTCATTACAGATATTTCTACATATATAGGCACACATACGGTTTCTGTATATCACACAACATTTAGCATAACAATCAATACAATGCTACAATGCTATCATAATGTTATTAAATATTAACTATTAAATATGCTAATATAATATAATGTTATTAAATGTAAAACCATCAAACACAAATGTCTCTAAAGGTCTAAATACCTCCTACAATAGGTTTATGTTTAGTGCAAATGTATTGCAAAATTGGAGTTATGTGGTAACGTATCATCTGTTTTTCATTCATATGAACAATTTGGAATGTCAATTTGCATTAGAAAAAAAACAACAGAGGTCTTCATTGCTCATATAGTATTGCCTTGGGACTTTAAATTCTCTCTCTTTTTGTCCAGATTTTCAAGAAGAAAGCCCTCTAGTGTTTTTCAACCTATTTGTTGGATTAAATAAAACAATATGTTCAAGCCACTGTCATTTATTTATTTATCAGTTTATTTTTAAATTAATTTATTTACTTGCGGTTACATCTTAAGGCGACAGCAGACTTCTCGTGGACGAATGAACTCATCACTCTCCTCTGGCAGGTCTAGCCCAGAGCATTCTGGGATGGCGGAGGGAGATCGCCACGGCAACTTGTTATGCAATAAGTCCACGGACAAACGTCATAACAGCTTGTGACTTTAGTGTCTGTACATTTTACAGGAGAAGATCCAAAATCTGTGCGTATTATTGGGTGTGGGGGGGGTTGTCTATCTGTCTGTCTGTTTGTCAGTTTGTCTGTCTCTGTCTATCTGAGTGCTTACTTGGGTGTACGTGTAAGCCTGGAGTTACAGAACAATCATTAGAATAACAGAACGGTCTTACAGTAGAAATCACACTTCATGCCATAAAACCAGTTAACAAACAGAGGGGTCACTATTACAATACAATGCTGCTTTGAAGCGATGTAGCAAGAGCTAATAGAGATAAGCTGATTGGGGTCATTCAAACCAATTCTGGGCTCATTAAACAAAGACTCACATATTTCACTTATTTGCCCTTAGTTGACCCTGCAGCAGACCGCAACAGTTTTTCAGCGAAAAAATTCATCTGGCAACCATCACAGCTGCCTCGGAGAAAAAAAAAAACAAGATTGTTATTAATTTGTTTGTCTAAATTTTAGCACTGATCCCCACTCCCCCCTCTTTTACATGGCCCTACAAATTAAACACCTTCTTATTTCATGGCCAATAAAGCATTGTTAATGTCCCAGGGGTTTGGGGGAAAGAGGCCCCTTCTGACAGATTTACGAGCCAAAACAAAACAAAACCAAAAGAAAATCGGATGATCTCACTTTCGGTAGGAGCCAGACATCTAGCCGGTGTTTTACAGCCTTATATGGCCGTCTGGTCGACCTCAGATGACGGTGAAGAGCAGCAGACAGCAGTGCACAAGTCGTCTGGATCTGGCTTTACGACTCCTGGCTGATGCATCTGAGGTCCAGTTCTGGGTAACCAAAGGAGCACTCTGTGACATGCTCCCTCTGGCCTTTATTCTGGCCCTTATCTGAACCAGTGGTGGTTCATATTCAGCAGCTGGAAGGGGAATTCTTCCATGACAAAATGTTTAAACACTTTACAGTTTTTATTTTGCGATCACTAACATACTTTTGTCCAATCTGTCATGTTTTCAAAACTCTAAACACAATTAGTACAACATCTGGCTGTTGTGGACCGTACCTTTACTGTAACACAAATAATGTTGCTTTCACACAATATTGTCAATTAACACGTTTCTATAATGCTTATATTTTTTGCAGACAAGGTTACCCAATACCAAAATGATTCTCCCTCAACTTATTTGAACTTATAGAAAACGTAACATTGAAAACCTTTCATAAATTATATTGTGTATATTGTATATGTACTGTAATTACAAGGACATCAACAATGCTGTAAATATATGCCAAGTCCATAGGCATTCTTGTGCACATGCCTTTAGTGATACTGGCGCAGGTGAGGCAGGTTAGTATAATCCAAAAGTGAAAGATCCAACGATCACTTGTGAAAAAAGTTTTGGAATGCTGTAAATAGATTGGATTGGGTTGATTTTGTTCACAAGGGACAAGAGCAATACTTGCATGAGAGAGAGAAGGAGCACGAGGGAAAGACGAAGCTAACCTAGGCAGAGGAGTAAATGGATCTGGCAAAATGGAAGTTGGACCCAGAAAAGGGAAAAGGAAAGTTTGCAGGACAGAAGTCAGAATGAGATGCTGTAGAGCAGTGTTTCTCAAAGTGTGGTCCGGGGACCACTGGTGGTCCGCAAGCTATCCCAAGTGGTCCGTGAGCAGACGTGATCAAATATAATATAGATGAGTTGTTTGCCATATTGAACCAACTTGTATGTAAATCCAAACTGCAACACTGTCTATGCAAGATATGCCAGTTTAAATCATATGAATCCTCTGACACAATAAGCAAAGTGCAGAGACAATAAGCAAGGTGGTTCAGTGAGTAGGCCTATTGTGTAGGCTAATATACTGTTGAAGTAGGTCTAATCTTTTTTTTTTTTTTTTTTAAGCTAGGTGGTCCGTGCATTTCTTTTTTATTGGTTAAGTGGTCCTTCGTCTGAAAAAGTTTGAGAAACACTGCTGTAGAGCAACTGGCTGCAGTGCCCATCCCATACCAGGTCATTTGCCCAGCCCTTGCTGCCACTCTCTTCACTGGATTAAAGGCATAAAAAGCCTATCGGTGCATTCTACATATAAATATTTTAAATATGTATACAGTACAGGCCAAAAGTTTGAACACACCTTCTCATTCAATACGTTTCCTTTATTTTCATGACTATTTACATTGTAGATTCATAAAAACTATTAATGAACACATGTGTACAGTGTAATTATGTACTTAACAAAAAAATGTGAAATAACTGAAAACAAGCAAAAAATAGCAAGTTGCTATTTTTTTTTAATTTAATACCATATTCAGCAAGCCATAACTTGACAAAGATTTATCTGTGGGCCAAATAACGTTACATTCATTCATAGTTTCAATGCCTTCAGTGAGAATCTACAATGTAAATAGTCATTAACCCTTAAAGGTGTAGGTTTTTGAACATTCTAAGTTCCGCAACAATTGAAGGTTCTAAAATTCTATGTTGAATTCAATGAACCCAGATATTCTTTAGAATGTTAATTTCCCAACATTCCCGTCACACCGGTGTGACTGTACTCCTTTAAGGGTTAAGATAAAGAAAATGCATTGAAATGAGAAGGTGTGTCCAAACTTTTGGCCTGTACTGTATTTAGAATATGGTGGTGTTGAAAGGAGAGTAAGCACTGATTCATGAGGAATTTCATGTTTTACTGCAGCATTTCTGACACTTAGTATTTTTTTTTATACTTTTCAACATTCACTTTTCACTTTTCAACCAGTTTTCAGAACTATTTCTGCCTGTTCTACCTCTCGGGAAGCTCCTATCCAATTACAACTTTCTTTGCACCGCAAGTTTTATCCAAGTTTCTTTAACTTATTTGGCATTAACCACCTGTTCTCCCAGGAACTTTAATTCGGCAACATTTCGATCTTATCGATCTATAAGATCTTATCGATATATAAGATCAAACGGTGTCGAATTAAAGCTACTGGCAGCATGTAACAGTGTGCAGATCCTTGTTTTGATTTTAGTCTTTAGTTTTGATCGAGCACCAGTAAAACTTGTTGGACGTGCGTACCCTGTGCTCTGCTTGTTCTCTGAACCACCTGTGGCCCATGTACACTGTGTTCTGGGTGAATAGAGATAATCATGGCGTCCCTTCTTCACAGAATGAGAGAGAGAAGGAGAGAGAGATCATTAATGACGTCATACACTATAAAGGATTCTCACTCAGTTGGACTTCAGCTGTGCTATCATGTTCCATCCAGCCAGCCAGTGATGTTATCCCATGCCCAGGCGGCCTTCCTCGCATCCTCACCAGGCTCTCTCTCTTGGGCACCTCTCTCATTCTCTCTCTCTCTCTCTCTCTCTCTCTCTCTCTCTCTCTCTCTCTTGTTCTCTCTCCCTGGTCAGGAAATAATAGCTATTACATGCCAAACCAAACCGATTGTTGACACTTTCTCTTCAGGAGATGGAGAGCTGCCAGTGTCATTACATGGTACACATTACCAGCCCTGAGCTCCGCTGGGGATACTGTGACATTGTGGGAGTGTGTGTGTGTGACAGAGATAGAGAAAGAGAGGGAAAGAGAGGGGAGAGAGAGAGAGAGAGAGAGAGAGAGAGACTGAATTTGAGTGAGTATCTGTGTGTGCCTGTGTGTATCTGAGAGCAAATAGTTTTGACTGAAAGGGAGTGTGTGTGCCTCTGTGTGTGTGTGTGTGTGTGTGTGTGCACGTGTGTATGTGCCTGTGTGTGTGTGCGTGTGTGTGTGTGTGTGTGTGTGTGTTGGCTTGTTGTGGACAGGCAGTTGTGCCTAAGAATCTACTGCAGCTCCCTCTCCCCATGGCTGTGCAGCTGGTGCTGACTACGTGCTTTAGGGACAGACTGATTCCTTCTCACACACACACACACACACACACACACACACAATGCACATGCTGCCCTCATATGGTCCCTAACACACCCATGGGCAAAGTATGAAAAGAAAACCAAAATCTAGACAGGCATGAATCTTTAACTGATTCAGATTTGAGAAAGGGTGGACAGCTCAGGAGAAAAGGTGAACAGCTTTGCAACAGCCATGAGGCTTTATCTTATTCTGTGTATTTCTTTCTGTCCATGGACCCTTTCAAGAGAGTTCCATTATCAGCATCATAGTGGACCCTTTCAGGAGAGTTCCATTATCAGCATCATAGTGGACCCTTTCAGGAGAGTTCCATTATCAGCATCATAGTTGGCCCCACAAGACTTCCTTTTTAACATTCCATATGTTATCTTAATGCAGAGAAAGTAGATTGGGGCCCAAATAGAACGTTCAAGCATTGTTTTTGTTTTTATTGTTGAAAGGGTCTATACAATATATCATATTTCTTACTTTTGTTCCTTTTTTCCTTCCCTCCTTCTACACACTCTTCCTCTCGACACTGTTGAATGGGGTCCTTTATTGGAAGGAAAGCTGTTGGTTCCCAGTACCCTGTAGGCCAAAAAATGTGTAAATAGGCGAAAGCAATTAAATTGATTACAGGGGGCAAGGACAAACATGAATGAGTTTGGGAAGACGTAGCTAGGCAACAGGCTCGATTGAGTTATGTGCCCTGGTTTGAGAGTGCGTAGACCACTCCAAATGCTCATGGGCACAGCTAAAGTGTGTCGGACATGCGTTTTCAATCAAAAATCCCTTTAATTCTTTCAAATGTGTTCATAATATGTTTTCATAATTTTCAGTACCTGGGGTTCGTTTGATAATGGATTAGGAAAGACAGTGGTACAGCATTATGGCCCATGATTCTAACTAAATTGTTTGTGTGCGCCATTGATGCAACACCTCAGTATGTCCTGATATCATGTACTGTAGGAATTACATAAATCATAGCAATCCTACTCTTTAGTCATATTTCATGTATCTGCTAGTTGGAGGGTAAACCCATTAACATGGACAGTTGTGTGTCATCTGCAGCCTCAGGCATGAGGTTTAGACCTGTAGAGCCATCTGTTATTAATGCATGCTGTACATCTAGCCAAGGTCAACAAGCAACATCTCTGATGATGGGTCCCATGCATTCAAAGACCCACAGATGAGGACCCACAGAAGTTGCTCACAAGCCCATTTTTGTCCGGTTTATACAAACAATGTTGCGGTTGGCACCAAATCAGTGATCATTTTAAATATGACCTGATTTTTGTCCTGGTTGACAAGAAAGTTTACTGTTTACATACATGATATAATAATGCATTGACAGTTGGCATTACAGGTCTGTAATCATAGTTCAAAATGGGCACCTGTACATGATGTACGTTTAGACTTTTCGATGTCAGACTCCAGCGTTAGCTCCCTGTTGTGTCAGCGGCACAGGTTTTTGGGTTCCGTGTGGCTGGTGGGCCACAGTGGTATCGGATGTTAACAGCCCCACCTGCTTCCCAGGCTGAGGGGACTCAGTCAGCCGAAGTGACAGGTGGCATCTGAAACACGTCGGCACCTGTGCACCTTGTGTTTGCCCTTCATTGGAGCTGACCTCCCCTCTGCAACCCTGCCCCAACCCCTTCCTGCTTGTGCCCGCTTACCCAAAAGCCCCGGGCAAATGTCTTCTCACTTGTGTCCTCTCTGTCATCAGCTGTTCCATGGCACCTGTCTGCCAGGGGTTCCACCTGGGAATAAATAAGGAATAGAGCGATGCAGAGGAGGCAGGAGAGGAGGACAGAAATGGGAGAGCTGGCCCAGAGCTGGTCAGACGTTATGGCTGGGCCAGTCAGGATGTGTGGGTTCATGGCCTTTTTTATATTGGGCATGCTTTGTCTGTGGCTGCAGCAATCTGATTGCAAGAGCAGTTCAATGCACTCACACAGACTTTTTTGAGACAATGCACCCACCGTTAAACAGCATAATTACATACAGAGAGACAGACAAATAGATAAAGTAAACAGTGAAAATTTTGCAGGCTGGCACTTGTGGAAATCGTAGAGTACTCTGAAGTTGACTTTATCATTCAGGATTGCTGTGGTCTCCTTTTAACAGTCTGTTTGATGACAGTGCTTTCTGAAAAATGAATGTGACTAGGAGGGATTTACATGCTTACAAACTGAAGTTACTCAGGGTTTCTCAGGGTGTTTTCAGGCCAACTACATATTTAATGATTTTCTTCCCCACACCCCCCCCTCCATCCATATCACCCCCCCCTCTCTCTCTCTCTCACACACACACACACACACACAGTCAGTCAATAATAAACAGAAATGCACACTTCTGAACTTTATGCATTTTGATCACTATTCGTATAGGAAAATGTGTGTATCAGACATCCCTTGAAGAGCCAGTGCATGTTGCCCTCTGAGCTGATGTCAGCCCAGCAACACCACCTGGCTGTGAGGAGCTCTGACAGAGAGGAAGGATGGCGTGCTGGCTTAGAATGTACACTGCAAAAACTGCTTATCTAATAACATCTAACCAAGTCTTATTACGTAATCTCGTATCAAGATAAAACATTCTAGTTGGTATTGTTTTCAGTATAAAGAGGCTTACCTAGCACTTTCTGGTAAAATCATTTGACTTAATTTAAGAAGAGTTTAATTTCTTTTAAGACGTCTCATCCTGAGAACAAGAAAATTTGTCTGCCAGTGCGTTAAGCAAATTTGTCAAAACAATTAAGTCAAAATGACCTTTCGAGAGCGCTAAGTAAGTCTCTTCATACTAAAAACAATACCAAAAATATTTTTTGATCTTAATATAAGATTAATAACACTTGGTTAGATTTTATCTTTTGCAGTGTAGAGATGTAGAGAGGAGTAGAGATGATGGCACAAACATGTTGACAAAAAAAATGTATGCCCTATAGACCCTTTCAACCATAGACTGTATATATAGAACTGGACAGTGTGCCGTCTGTTAAGAGTGATGCGAGCGCTAGTCCAGAGCCCCCTGGTGGCTGGTTGCAGTACAATGTGTAACTCCGCCCATCCCCATGTATTTCAATGGCCAAGTAGCCAACTTTCCGTGTCACTTTTCTCACCTAAAACTATTTTTGTATCTACAACTTTTTTATTCAAAAAATAGTTTTCAAGATGCTTCAATACACACAATTTTTCTTTTTCGCTGAAATTATTTTTTTTTAATGTTATATTAACAAATCTAAAAGGGCGTGTTTACACCTATGATTGACAGCTGGCTGGCTGCAGACACGACGCTTTGTCCATTATGTTTTAACGTCTAGGCTGCAGACACTACCACGTCATCGCTCACTTTTTTAACGACACCTGATTTCGACGCATAATCTAACCTAAATAAGTGTTGCTGTTATTATCATTAGGCTATATCTTATCACAGTCTGACTAAATACAAAATTGATAGTCATACATTGTGTAGTTGTTTGTAAGAGACATCGTTGTTAGTTGTGACAGATTCTTTGTGAAAAAAGATATGTGCTGTTCTTTCGTAGATGCTAAGTATATTAGCTCATAGCATGCTACATCATGCTAGCATTAGCCAGTTGATAGTATTATGATACTGTTGGTCTCTGTTTGTTTGCCTGTCTCTCTTTCTATGTGTTGCAGGGCGGAGTCAGTGCACAGGTGTTGCTAGTCAGCTGCTAGTCAGCTGATCAGGGATCCAGCTATAAAGAGGCTACCTGGCTGGGTTCGGGAATCCCTTCTCTCCAGGAGAATCTGCGTTGCTTTTATTTTGAGAATGCATTTTACATTGTACCCTGACTTACATTACACCTTTATTTTTCCACCATCTTATGGACACTGACTGTAGTTTACGTTTGCCCTACATTATTACTTTAATAAACATTTGTTAACGGTTATCTACGTGTGGTCTCATATGTTAAAATCACCACAAACGAGCCTGGTGGTCTTAACATATTGGGGGCTCGTATCCGGTTTAGCTTTGGGACCCTTTTTCTTTTTGCGGAGTAGGTAAATGCGCAGGTATTGGGCAGGTGAACGTCCCACTAAAGTGGTGTCAAAAGACGTAACCAGGTTGAATTGTGTATTTGCATATTGGATTGGCTACTCCGTTTGGGCTTGAGTGCACCCTAGAAGATCAAATTGGCCGGAGACTCAGCGTGGATATTACTTGTTTGATAAGAGTGTTTTTGTAATTAGTTTTGTTGCGATTAAATACATGGAGAGAGGGAAACTAGTTTGGATTCGCCAGGCTATCTTGTAAACAACTGAAAATTGGTAAGTGCTATCTCCGCATTGTTTGCGGAGACGTTGGTTTTTTGTTTGTGTTGATGGAGCAGGTAGCCTACCCTGCGATAGATTTTAGACCGTTCTGCGATTTCTGACCATGTTGGGGGGGTTGGCGTGCTAAACCCTGGGCTGAGGACACAGCCGTGGTCTGTCGTCTTGAGGGGCCTAGAGCCCGGATAGTCGCTTCCAGCTGGTAGGATTAAAAAATCTCAGTCCTCGGGGAGCGAAGAAGACGAGGTATAGTTTATTTAGGGATTGGATGAGTTAGGTGCGGGGAGCTCCTGATCGCTGGTTTGTTTTTGTTTCTGCAGACAATGCTGGTTATGCACAACGCCAAGTGAACGGTAGGCTATGGTTGTTGAAGTTATTAGTCACTAAATGTGGGAATTCTGTGGAGTGTGTAAGACATAATAGCACCTTGGTAAACTTTGTCAGATTTATTGTAGGCTTCGTTGTTTAGTTGCGGGATTAAATGGACGCGGTTGAGAGTTTTTTGGCCGCTCCTACAGCGGAACTTTTAAATTCCCTCTCAAAAGATAATGTTTTTAAGGTGGCAGAGCATTTTCAAATCGAGATAACCTTAAGTAAAACCAGTAAAGTGCATGCACTTAGGACATTTCTGAAAGATAGGCTGGTCGAGCGACAGGTATTGACTCTCTCTTCGGATACGGAGGAGCCAGCTGCACATTCGAGCCCTCATTTGGTAGCTCCGGTGAAGTTGTCTTTTGACACTTCACGTTCCAATGAAGGCCTGCGGCTATTAGAGTTGGAACAACAGTCTAAAGACCGTGATTTAGATCGTCAATTGGAACTGGATAAATTTAAGGTACAGCGCGAATTGGAATTACAAAAAGAGGAATATGGGTTGAAGGACAGGGAACAGGCATGTCAGTTAGAACTGGAGAAAATTCGGTTTATGCATCAGTTAGAAGAGAAGAAACTAGCTCATGAAGTCGAGCGTTTGCGGCTGGTGGCTGAAGGTAAGATTACTGATGGTACCCTGTCTGGTAATGACGGACGTTCGGCAGGCTTGAATTTAGCTCATATGATTAAATTGTTGCCTAGATTTAATGAGAAGGATCCAGACGTTTTTTTTTCTTTGTTTGAGAGCATAGCAGAAGATAGAGGTTGGGATGACACTGATAAAATCTTGCTCTTGCAAAGTGTACTAGTGGGTAAAGCTCAGGAGGCTTATATTTCTCTATAGGGGTCTCAGAGGAAAGTTTATAAGTCTGTTAAGGAAGCCGTCTTAAAAGTGTATGAGTTGGTGGCCGAGGCCTACCGCCAGCGTTTTAGGAGTTGGCGGAAAGGGGAGAAGCAGGCTCACGTGGAGGTAGCCAGAGAATTAGGCACTCATTTTTATCGTTGGCTGGCAGCAGAGGGTGTGAGTGATTTTGATGCTTTATGCAACTTGATGGTGGAACAATTTAAAAGCATTGTTCCAGATCGGATCGCTATTTACATTAATGAACATAAGATAAAGACTCCGGCTGAGGCCGCTGTTTTAGCGGATGAGTTTGTGTTAACCCACAAGACATTCAGCAGAGACTCTAGTTACCGCGGTGAGTTTGGCTATAGGGAACCACGTCAGGGAAAGTTATTTGCTGGTGCTGGGTCTGGCTCTGCCATGTCCAAGTCTGAGTTCAATTTAAAGTCTAAAACTGAATTTGATTCCAATTGTCATTATTGTCTAGAGCGTGGGCATTGGAAAAATGAGTGTCCGGTGTTGCGTTCCCGGAAAAGGTCAGACGAGAAGTATGACTCTGGGAGGCCAGTAGTTTTGGCCAGTGTGTGTCAGTCAGGTGAGGCAGAGGGGTCTGTCCCACTTCAATCAGAGGAGGCTAGGCCAGTTGTGTTGGCGTCTCAAATGAGTAACCTTAGGGGACACATTGAGTCCTGGGTCCCTGAAAAAGTCCTGGATGTTGAGCGTGACTATGCTCCATTCATTACTGAAGGCTTTGTTTCTATGGTTGACAGCTACAAAAAGGTGGGCATTCGGATACTTCGCGATACAGGCGCTTCAGAATCATTTATTTTAGAGTCTGTTTTGCCTTTTCTCCGCAGTCTAGCACCGGGTTACAGTGTCTTGATTAAAGGCATTGGACTTCAGGTTTTTTCTGCTCCTTTGCATAGGGTGGTTTTGCAGTCAGAGTTGGTGCAGGGTCCAGTGACCATAGCTGTTCGACCATCGCTGCCTGTGGAAGGCGTAGATGTAATCTTGGGGAATAATTTGGCGGGTGGACGTGTTTGGCGTGATGTGACGCCACCTCCTATTGTCAGAAATGTTCCATCTGTATCTGGTTCTGATAGTTGTGCCATTGAGTTTCCTGGACTTTTTCCCATCTTGTGCAGTGACTCGTGCTATGAGCCGTTCTTCGGAGGTGGTTTCTAGTAGGATGGGCAGTAAGTCAGAAAAGTTGATTTGTTTGCCACCTTTGCCCGCTCCTTTGTCGCGCAGTGAACTGGTGGTGGTACAGCGAGAGGATTCAGGCCTAGTTGACTTGTTTACATCTGTTCAGTCTAGGGAACAGGTTAGTCACGGTCTATCGGGGTATTTTCTGCAAGATGACCTGTTGGTGCGTAAATGGTTACCCTTCAGTGACCAAGACATAGCTAGCCCTGTTTATCAGATTGTGATGCCTAGCAAATTTCGTGACCTTGTTTTGAAGACTGCCCATGGTGGACTGTCTGGCCATCTGGGAGTCAGGAAGACATATGACCGGGTCATGCGTTATTTCTACTGACCCCGTTTAAAAAAAGATGTTGCTCATTTTGTGAAAACCTGCCATACATGTCAGCTAACAGGGAAACCAAATCAGGTTATAAAACCTGCCCCCTTGTATCCAATACCACCAGTTGAGAGACCTTTTGAGCATTTAATTGTGGACTGCGTTGGTCCATTGAGTCCTTCAAAGTCTGGTTCTGTCTATCTTTTGACAGTAATGTGTCAGTGTACCCGGTATCCGGCGGCATATCCATTGAGGTCTATTACAACTAAGTCGGTGGTTAAGGCGTTGTCCCAATTTATTTCCATCTTTGGCATACCAAAAACTATACAGACAGACAGGGGTTCTAATTTTACCTCACGCCTTTTTGGAGAGGTTTTAAAGCAGTTAGGTGTTGCACATCAACGGAGCAGTGCTTATCACGCTCAAAGTCAGGGGGCCTTAGAGCGCTGGCACCAGACCTTGAAAGCACTGTTGCGGGCCTATTGTACAGAGTTAAACAGGGATTGGGAGGAGGGTCTTCCATGGCTCCTTTTAGCAGCTCGTGAGGTCACGCAAGCCAGCACAGGGTTTAGTCCCAATGACCTGGTATTTGGCCACCAGGTGCGTGGACCCTTAGCAGTGCTGCAAAGCAACTTGGAAAATACGGAGCCACCGTCAAATCTTATCGACTACATTAGTGGGTTCCGCCGGAAGTTGTTTTTAGCGGGAAGAATGGCCGGTGAGAACCTTGCTAAAGCCCAGAGGAAAATGAAGACCTGGTTTGATCAGAAAACGGTGCAAAGACACTTTAGTCCAGGGGATAAGGTGCTCGCTTTGTTGCCTATCCCAGGTTCTCCGTTCCTCGCAAAGTTCTCTGGCCCTTACTCTGTGGTGAAGCAGGTGTCTGAGTTGAATTATCTGGTTTCCACCCCAGATCGGAAACGATCTACTCATCTCTGTCACATCAATTTGTTGAAGCCTTATTTTTGTCGGTCTTCTGTGGTGGGGGAGGGAGTAGATACTGGGGTGAGGCCAGTAGGAGTATCGGCAGTCAGTGGGAAAGTTCATTCAATCACTTCTGGTATGGTGGCAGCATATACACAGGAGGACGTGAATGCGCCTGATGACGGTGTGTTTCAACCCCGGCTTAGGAACTCTGAGAAGTTGGCAGAGTTGGAGTCTTCTCTTGGCCACTTGTCAGAGGAGAGATTTGCACAGGTGAAGCAGTTGATTACTGATTTCCCTTTGTTATTCTCAGATACGCCCACACGCACACACTGGATTGAGCACGATATTGAGGTAGGTGATGCTTGCCCTATACGACAGCGTTATTATCGGGTCTTTCTGGACAAAGCTAGTTTTATGGAGTCTGAGGTTAAGTATTTACTGGATAATGGGTTAGCGAGGCCATCTAGTTCAAGCTGGGCCTCACCATGTCTCTTGGTTTCCAAACCAGATAATACTTATAGATTTTGTACAGACTATAGGAAATTAAACAGCATTACCAAGCCTGACTCTTTTCCACTGCCCCGGATGGAAGACTGCATCGACCGGGTTGGGGCGGCGAGGTTTGTGAGTAAATTCGATCTACTGAAGGGGTATTATCAGGTTCCCATGTCTGCGCGTGCTCAGGAAGTCTCTTCATTTATTACTCCATTTGGGCTATACTCATATAATGTTATGAGTTTTGGTCTTCGAAATGCGCCCGCAACCTTCCAGCGGTTGATGAATAAAGTTGTTGCCGGTTTGGAAGGGTGTGCGGTTTATTTGGACGATGTGGTTTGTTATAGCGATATGTGGGAAGACCACGTAGTACACATCCGTGCCTTATTCCAAAGGTTGGCTGACGCCCATTTAACCATAAACTTGGCCAAGTGTGAGGTTGCAAGGGCCACTGTTAGTTATCTGGGGAAGGTGGTGGGACAGGGACAAGTACAACTAGTCCGGGCTAAAGTGCAAGCCATTGACTATTTTCCACCCCCTACTTCCAAGAAGGAGCTGATGAGGTTTCTAGGAATGGTGGGGTACTATAGAAACTTCTGTCCGAACTTTTCTACAGTTGTGGCTCCGATAACTAACTTGTTGAAGGGTAAGACTACGTTCGAGTGGTCTTCGGTCTGCCAGAAGGCATTTGATAATGTCAAACTTTTGTTGAGCACGGCACCGGGTCCTGGCGGCTCACACTGAATACTCCTTTTCAGATTCAAGTGGATGCCAGCCAGGTCGGTGCTGGGCCAGTTCTATTACAGACAGATGACCAAGGGGTGGAGCGACCTGTGTCATATTTCTCTCGCAAATTTAACAAACACCAGGTCAATTATTCAACCATAGAAAAAGAGGCTTTAGCTTTGATTTGGGCTCTTCAAATTTTTTGATGTTTATGTGGGAGGGGGTGTTGTTCCAGTTGTGGTCTATTCTGATCATAATCCCCTGACTTTTTTACATTCCTTGCAGAGTCCTAGTCAACGCTTGATGCGGTGGGTATTGTTCCTACAGCCCTACAACCTGGAGATTAGGCATATTCGGGGGGTTGACAATGTGTTGGCGGACACATTGTCTCGTGCCCCGTGTGAGTGATACAGCTGTAACTTGTCTGTCCTCTGTTATGTTCTTTCCTACACATGGTAGTGCATTTCCTAGTGGCAGAGTACTGGTGAGGGGTTATGTGGTTATACAGAGGATCTCTTTGAGGGTCCTCTGTCTTTATGGGGGGAGGTGTTATGATACTGTTGGTCTCTGTTTGTTTGCCTGTCTCTCTTTCTATGTGTTGCAGGGCGGAGTCAGTGCACAGGTGTTGCTAGTCAGCTGCTAGTCAGCTGATCAGGGATCCAGCTATAAAGAGGCTACCTGGCTGGGTTCGGGAATCCCTTCTGTCCAGGAGAATCTGCGTTGCTTTTATTTTGAGAATGCATTTTACATTGTACCCTGACTTACATTACACCTTTATTTTTCCACCATCTTATGGACACTGACTGTAGTTTACGTTTGCCCTACATTATTACTTTAATAAACATTTGTTAACGGTTATCTACGTGTGGTCTCATATGTTAAAATCACCACAAACGAGCCTGGTGGTCTTAACAATAGGTAAAGTAAAAGGGCTCTGCTATATTGAAGTGACGTTAGCCATAGTCTCCATCATTTACAGTCCTACTTGTTTCAAATGGTTTAACGTAACCAGTGATTGCCGCCATCATCGTTGCAACTTCATTTGAATACACTTAAGTCACTGGAGAAGGCGATGTTAAGTTTCATTAACGTCAACTCTTGCAATCTCGTCAATCTCTTAGTTTTGCGAATGGCAATAAACGCCACCTAGCCTGCTAGGTCGACAACCTCGGTATGCCCATTTATGAATCGGCCCGACAAATAACGTTACTTGTGTTTTAGTGAACACATTATTGGACCATAGCTTAACGTGAGGAGGGATTCAAAGTTACAAATGCTTACTATGTCTTTCTCAAATGTTCACCGATATCCCTGGGAAGTGACTGGTTCTTGGCGTAGTGTTTAATGCAGGCGTTTCATTTATCGATCATTCACTTGGCGCGGTCTACAACTACCGACCTATTTTTACAGTCTATGCTACCGACCTACCATCACAGACGTTGCTCTAACAGAGGTGTCTGTCGTTAACGTTAGAAAAAATGCAACGCTGGCAAACTGGCTAGTAGTTACATTAACATGACGGGTTGATGAGGTCCATGCTTCACATTACGTTAGCGTTAACTTGCGTTGCTTTATCACATCATACCGTTGCTTTATCACATCATATACTGTACTGACTGTCTAGTGTTATTAATCCCCATGTACAGTCAATGGTTACTCCATGTTGAGATGGCATACATTAAGATTGAGATATTTGAAAACAGCAACAACTAATAAAACCAAGTATATCATGCATCGACTGTTACGGGAGCTGTGTGCTAATCTTCACTTCAACGACTAACTTAGCCTCCCGTTCACGGTAAAGTTAATGTAGCTGCTAACGTTAGCATGTAATTCGCTGTCCGTATTTCTGTTGTTAGCTCATTAGTATTCACCATACTAAATTGTCACAGTCTATAATCAACATAATAAGCTCTCTTAGACGTATTTAAGAACAACAGTAGACAAAAAAAACTTTTCAGTTGATAACGCTAACACTTACCAGACAAGAACAAACCGATTGTTGTTTGTACTGTTTAACTCACAGCCGCAAAATTCATCCAGCCAGCTAGCCTTCGGCGCCGAAGTCGACGCGTTGTGGAACGGAGAAGAAGGGGCTGGTTTCACTTGACAAGGGCGTGTTTAACTCGCTGAGTGGCAACTGAGTGGGCGTGCCTGACCGCGATGTAACCGCAGACTAACTGCTGTACCAAGTTTGTCCTCCTGTTCTCACCGTAGCTCCTCTCCTATCGGTCACGCCCTCCAGTTAGCTTGCAGGTGGCTATGTACTCATTAGCGCCAATGGCACTTTCTATAAGACCGCACCGAGGTGGGCTAGTAAGTGATCCCTAGGCTCCGTGACGTCCTCCCTACACTGTGTTCGCTGTGCTGTCACCTATGAAAGGTATGTGCCAATGCTCCTTTTTCACTGCAAACATGTTATTTTAGCCAGCTGTTTTAAAGTGCAACTGTTTGACAACAGGTATTTGGCTGTGTACCAGACGCCCGGTAGTGTTTTGTTGATCTACCGAAGGTATTTACAAGCACTACAACGTAGATGATTGAACTGTATGGTCCTTTTTGTAAATGCCTTCACGACATTCACAGCATTGTCTTTAACGTAGGTCTTGACTGAAAAGACGCCGGTAACGCTGGCGCAGGTTGCACTTTCTATTGGGAGATGTGTTAAGGTAACATTGGCTGTATATCTCAGTAAGGTTTGCCATGTAATATGTGTGTGTGCATGTGTACATATGTATGTTTATATGCCAGTTTACAGTAACTGGATCTACTATAATGTGTCATGTTTCGCTGTAAGTCCTTGTGATTTAACTAGCCAATAACCTTTTATTATGTTGTATGTGAGCTATGCTTGTGTGTGATTTTATGTAGGTTTTGCGTACTGGAGAGATACCAGGAGTCCCATTTCCATTCATGTTGAGTGCTGTATTCCTAGAGGTAAAAGGAAACCGTGTTGTATTGTATCTGTATTGGTTTAGGCTGTATTTACCATAAACAATGGATTTTAACTGTGTTTGTTTACTCCTTTAGAAAGATTGCCACTGCTGCTTTGCCTCCTGTAGATTTAAGTAATTGTAGCTCTTGCCTCATTTTGTTTTCTTTATTTTGTTTTGTTTGTCCGATTGATTTGGCCTAAACATAGGCGTGGCTGGTTTCATTTATTTGCCCTCCGTCGTGGTGTGTCGGCAACAGGTGTGGTATTGGCTGCCCCAGTATTTTGCTGCGGTAATGTGTGTTGGTAGTAATGCTAACATCTAGCTTTCTTGACCCAGCCAGTTATTGCCAATAGCAACCATATCTTCCCTTCTCCCCTCCAGAGAAACAGAGTGTTGCAGCTGTTCCGCGGGGCAGGTCGCCCGGATCTGAGTCCTCCCTCTTGTGTACTTCACACAGTATTTGTAGTGGTAACGTGCACCTCACTATTTGCAGTGATCACTCTTTGTAGTACCTGTGCCTATGCGAGCGTGTGTGTGTGTGTGTCTGTGAATAGGCAACAGAATCCGCAGCACGGGTGGTGTGTCGGTCTCACTCCTCTTCCAGGACAGGTAACCGCTCCCGAACAGCTGATCAAATTAACCCTACTTGATTACATGTAATATTCCTGGTGGCAGCCACTACCTTCCTCTTGCTGGCCTATTGGGCCTAATATGTACTGCACTCCATCCTGAGAATCAAACCCAAGACTGACTTTTAAACTGAATTGCTTGTGAATAAATTGTTTATTTTTTCATTGAAATACCACGTCTCTGTCATTACTGGCTTATCTGTGTGCGAGAGCCCTCTTGTCTAAATCAAGGTGTTGGAGGTCTAGCTAAAATACATCTTGGTGTGAAAGGCCCCAAGTGGCGTAGTCGAGCACTCTATAGTCAAGACTCTTGTCATCTGACTCCCGTGGTCACAATCTGGCGTAGTCGGCAGGATTAGTATACAGAGACGTGTATTTCATTTGTTTTTTTTTTTTTTTGTCTCCCCTTATATGTTTATGTGTTGTGTTCTTTTTGCTATTGTTTGAGAGGCAATATACCGTAAAGCAGGTAATAGAGGCAAAGCAGCAGCTGGCACATCGGGGGACCTGACGATTCTACCTTGAGGCACCACCTCACCGCACCCTCTTGTGGCCACCCCAGAAGTAATCTAGCCCTTCTGTTTCAGCTATGGCTGAAGAGTTACAGGAACTGAGGGAGCAAGTGCGGCAGCTTCAAGCGGACAAGGAGCGATTGCTGTATCTCCCTAGGGAAAGGAAATGTCCTGTGTTCAGGGGCAGATCAGGTGTTGGTATTGATGAATGGGTGGAAGAAGTGAATGCGTGTGTGCGTGCAAGACATTTGGGTTCACGTGACCAGGCCTATTTTATGTTTGATCATTTGGATGGTGAAGCAAAGGATGAGATACGCTATAGGCCTAGGGCAGAGAGGGAAGACCCAGACCAAATTGTATCTATCCTTAAAGACCTTTATGGATGTTCAACATCTTATGTTGCCTTACAAGAGCAGTTTTTCTCCCGGAAACAACTTGATGGCGAGTCCCTACAGGAGTATTCTCATGCTCTTCTCTCTTTAATGGATAAGGTTAAACAAACTTCCCCTGGATCAGTGCCCCAATCTGACTTGCTGCTGCGTGATCAGTTTGTAGAGCATGTCATCGACTCTGATCTTCGTAGAGAATTAAAGCGGTTGGTACGTCAGACTCCAGGGCTGTCCATGTTAGAGGTGCGGGCTGCAGCCATTCGGTGGGAGCGTGAAGGTAGGCCCAGCGACTTCCCCCGAGGTAGAAGTTATTCAGTCCCTTCCCTCTGTGCTATGCAGACCTCTAGAGGTCAGTATATTCCCCCTCCCCCGGTGAACCCGGCTAGTTCAGAAATGACAGAATTGAGAGCGATGTTGCTGAAACAACAGGAACAGATTAATCTGTTAACTAGCAGTTTGACTGCTTTGCAGGGACCTGCACGCCATGTCAGGTCCAGCCGCCCTTCCCCAGTCATCTGTAGGCGGTGTCAAAAACCTGGTCACTATGCAAGGGAGTGTGACAATGAGCGAGTGGTTTCAGCACAGCCCTTAGCTCCTCAAACCCATCGTCAGTCTGGAGACTCCGTTTCCACCTCTCAGCTGACGGAAAACTAGCTCCCTCCAATGTGCAGAGCCACACGTTGGGTGGGGGCAGTATGGGCTCTCAGGGTCACAACCCGGCACGCCATACGGTGTTGTCTCTTGTTGGACAGTGTCCCAAGGTAGCTGTTAGGGTAGGGGGAGTAATTGTTAACTGTTTATTGGATACAGGGTCCATGGTGTCCACTATGGTGGAAAGTTTCTTTGTGGATAATTTTCAAGACCAGCTCCAGCATTGTCATTGGTTGCAGCTTCGCGCTGCAAATGGTTTAGAAATACCCTACACAGGCTATGCAGAGTTCACGGTTGAGTTGCTGGGGAGGGTAATCCCTCATCGTGGCTGGTTGGTAGTCAAAGATCCACCAGGTCAGTCTCTTTCATCTGCAGTGCCCGGTGTGCTGGGAATGAATATCATTCGAGAATGTTATGATGAACTATTTGGCCAGCATGGCCCCGCCCTGTTCGATCTCCCACCAGTGGTTCATGCTTCACCTCCATGGCAGAGAGCCCTGCAGCATTGCCACCAAGCCCAGTTCAACTTCCCTGGAACTAAAACGGGGATTGTTAAAGTTAGGGGTCGGAGGCCCATCCATATACCTGGCGGTACTGTCAAGTTGGTGCCCGCCACCTGCTCTCCCCAGTTCGGTAACGCCTCTGCCGTTCTTATTGAACCAGCTACAAATTTGTTACCTGAGGGCCTTCTTGTGTCACCTGCCCTAGTTCATGTAGAGCGAGGTACAGCTTTTATTCCTATTGTTAATGTTGGGTTTTCTCGTGCTACACTTTACCCCCGTAGTTCAATAGGTGTGGTGGTCCATGTCACAGTGGAAAGCCTCCCTACAGGGATTACTGAGGTTGTTCAGGGCACTAATACTGTTACGGCTACCCTTAAGGCCCACACTGGACAGGTTAACTGTGTGACTGAGCAGATCCAGGCCATTGACTTATCCGTGCTCTCAGAGTCTGAACAAGAACACGTGAGGGCCTTCCTGCTGAAGCATGAGTCAGTTTTCTCAGCTTTTGAGGGTGATCTTGGCTGTACCAACCTGCTGTCACACGACATTCCCCTGTTAGATGACAGGCCTATTAGGCAGAGGTATAGGCGTCTCCCCCCTTCTGACTATGATGCTGTGAAGGCCCACTTACAGCAGCTTTTAGATAGTCAGGTCATCCGGGAAAGTAGTAGCCCCTATGCCTCTCCTATTGTTCTGGTGAGGAAGAAGGATGGCAGCCTCGTGATGTGTGTGGATTACCGACAACTCAATCACAAGACACGGAGGGATGCCTTTCCACTTCCCCGCATTGAGGAGTCCTTAGATGCGTTGTCTGGGGCACAGTGGTTTTCCACGCTAGATCTGACTAGTGGCTATAACCAGGTACCAGTAACGGAGAAAGACCGCCCAAAGACTGCCTTTTGCACGCCCTTTGGGCTATTTGAGTTCAATCGAATGCCCTTTGGGCTGTGCAATGCTCCAGGCACCTTCCAGCGCTTAATGGAGAGGATGTTTGGGGCTCAAAACTGTCAGTCACTCCTGCTGTACCTGGACGACATCATTGTTTTTTCGTCTAGCATAAATGACCACCTGTCCCGCCTAGATCTGGTGTTGAGCCGACTCCAGAAAGAAGGCTTGAAGGTAAAACTGGAGAAATGCTGCTTCTTCAGGAAGGAGGTCCAGTATTTGGGCCACTTAATCTCCCGTGACGGCGTGTCTACGGATCCAGCCAAGGTGTCTGCCGTTGCCAACTGGCCTCATCCTGCCACTGTCTCAGAGCTGAGGTCTTTCCTTGGATTTGCGAGTTACTACAGGCGGTTTGTTGAGGGGTTCTCAAAACTAGCGGCCCCATTACATCGTCTGGTAGCTGAGCTAGCAGGGACTAAGACGAGGAAGGGCCACGGACCACGGCTAGATGGAGCCTGGACAGACGCCTCTGAGCAGAGTTTCCAGGAGTTAAAGAGGAGGTTAGTGAATGCACCTACCCTGGCTTTTGCTAACTTCACTCTTCCCTTCATCCTTGAGGTGGATGCCAGCCATATCGGGCTTGGAGCAGTGCTCTCACAAGAGCAGGAAGGCAAAGTTAAGCCCAATTGCCCACGCCAGCCGGAGTCTTAGCCCTGCCGAGAAGAACTACAGTTCCATGAAGCTGGAATTCCTGGGCATGAAATGGGCAATGACTGAGAAGTTCCGGGAGTACTTGTGGGGCCAACAGTGTACAGTCTGGACTGATAACAACCCTCTAAGCCATCTGGATACAGCCAAATTGGGAGCGACCGAGCAGCGATGGGTAGCTGAGTTGTCTGCCTACAACTACACCATTCGATACCGTTCTGGTCGATCAAATAAGAATGCAGACTCTCTGTCCAGACAGCCCCCTGCAGAAGGCCCCAACCCTGTTTCAGGGCTATTAGCGGTCGGAACTGCTCTACCTGTGGCCGTACAACAAGCTGCTCGACGAGAGGAATGTCTTCAGGTGACCCAGGCGGCCATGTCTGTCTTTCCTTCTCATACCACTGAGGATCTGCAGGCACTACAAGGGGCAGACCCGACTATCAGGGCCTTCCTCCCATTCTGGCGAGAGCAGAAACCACCTAACTCTACAGCCCGTGAACGTCTACCTGGACCAACCAAGGTATTGTTCCGCCACTGGGATCGCATGGTGGAAACTGCTGGTCTGCTTTACCGCCGGATTCACCGGCCTGACGGGGGTGAGGAACTTTATCAACTGCTGCTGCCAGCATGCCTAAAGGGTGACGTGCTGAAGCAGCTGCACAATGATCACGGCCATCAGGGCATCGAACGCACTACCGAGTTAGTGCGGCAGAGGTGCTATTGGCCGGGAATGGGGGAAGACATCAGACAGTGGTGTCTAGACTGTGTGCGATGTACCCTCGCCAAATCCGCTCACCCCAAGCCCCATGCGCCCATGGGACACTTGCTAGCGTCCCGCCCAAACCAAATCCTAGCAGTGGACTTCACCTTTCTGGAGCCCTCCAGAGATGGTAAGGAACAGGTTTTAATTATAACTGATGTGTTTTCTAAGTTCACACAGGCGGTGCCCACCCGGGACCAGAAGGCGGCGACAGTGGCCAATGTGCTGGTCCGGGAGTGGTTTTTCCGATACGGGGTCCCCGCTCGGCTGCACTCTGACCAAGGCCGCTGTTTTGAGAGTGCTGTTATTTATCAGCTATGCAGCCTGTACGGGATCCAAAAGACTCGGACGACACCTTACCACCCGCAGGGCAACGGTCAGTGCGAGCGGTTTAACCGCACTATGCATGATCTGTTGCGCACGCTCTCGACTGAGCAGAAGAGCCATTGGCCTGAGTATCTCCCTCAGTTGGTGTTCAGCTACAACACCACAATCCATCAGTCAACGGGTGAGTCTCCGCATTTCATAATGTTTGGTCAGGAGCCTCAACTACCTATTGATTTCCTTTTGGGCAGGGTACCAGAACCAGAAGGTGGCAGAGTGAGTGAGTGGGTGCAGGAACACCAGAGACGTCTAACCGTGGTCTTCCATGGTGCTAAGGAAAGGTTGCAGGCGGCTGCCGCACGGAGGAAGGAACGGCATGACCAAGGAGCCCAGAATGTTCCATTGGAGGTAGGACAGTTCGTCTATCTTCGAGACCACGGAGTGAGAGGGCGCACCAAGATCCAGGACGCCTGGAGCCCAATCCTACATCAAGTGGTTCGAGCCCCACCCCCTGGTGGTGTGGTATACTCCGTAGCCCCCGTGCATGACCTCAATGGGAGTCGGCAAGTACACCGGGTGATGCTAAAGCTTGCCCGCCAAAACCACCGCCCAGAGCCTCCCGATGTACCCTTGGAGCCTATGATAGCAGCTGATCATGAGACTGAAGATCACACCGGTCAGTGGGTCGTGGTGAGGGCACCCGGAGTCCAGACACAGCCTGCCCATCTTGACCCAGTGGCCCCTCCCCCTGAACTGTCGGATCCATCTAGCCCCCTGGTGCAAGTCGACCCGTCTGCTCCGGCCCCATTAACTCCTACAGCAGCTAGCCCTGATCACGGCGCCCTAGCTCCACGGCGGACCTCCCGGACCACTGCTGGAAGACATGGAAATCTCCATCGGCTCCCGGTATCAGTGGTGAGTAGGACAGACGGGGCTACGAACCCCCAGGTACCTGGCTCTAGCAGTAATATGACAGCAGTTTTCAGACCCTGGTGTTAATAGGACCCTGTTTTTATTTGTTGTCCTAGATCCAGTGCTTTATTTTATTTTTATTTATCTGCGGGACGCCGATAAAGAATGGGGGGGTAGAATGTAACCGGCAGACTAACTGCTGTACCAAGTTTGTCCTCCTGTTCTCACCGTAGCTCCTCTCCTATCGGTCACGCCCTCCAGTTAGCTTGCAGGTGGCTATGTACTCATTAGCGTCAATGGCACTTTCTATAAGACCGCACCGAGGTGGGCTAGTAAGTGATCCCTAGGCTCTCGTGACGCCCTCCCTACACTGTGTTCGCTGTGCTGTCACCTATGAAAGGTATGTGCCAATGCTCCTTTTCACTGCAAACATGTTATTTTAGCCAGCTGTTTTAAAGTGCAACTGTTTGACAACAGGTATTTGGCTGTGTACCAGACGCTTCCGGTAGTGTTTTGTTGATCTACCGAAGGTATTTACAAGCACTACAACCGTAGATGATTGAACTGTATGGTCCTTTTGTAAATGCCTTCACGCACATTCACAGCATTGTCTTTAACAGGTCTTGACTGAAAAGACGGGTGTCACAAGCAGGTTGCACTTTCTATTGGGAGATGCGTTAAGGTAACATTGGCTGTATATCTCAGTAAGGTTTGCCATGTAATATGTGTGTGTGCATGTGTACATATGTATGTTTATATGCCAGTTTACAGTAACTGGATCTACTATAATGTGTCATGTTTCGCTGTAAGTCCTTGTGATTTAACTAGCCAATAACCTTTTATTATGTTGTATGTGAGCTATGCTTGTGTGTGATTTTATGTAGGTTTGCGTACTGGAGAGATACCAGGGAGTCCCATTTCCATTCATGTTGAGTGCTGTATTCCTAGAGGTAAAAGGAAACCGTGTTGTATTGTATCTGTATTGGTTTAGGCTGTATTTACCATAAACAATGGATTTTAACTGTGTTTGTTTACTCCTTTAGAAAGATTGCCACTGCTGCTTTGCCTCCTGTAGATTTAAGTAATTGTAGCTCTTGCCTCATTTTGTTTTCTTTATTTTGTTTTGTTTGTCCGATTGATTTGGCCTAAACATAGGCGTGGCTGGTTTCATTTATTTGCCCTCCGGCCGTGGTGTGTCGGCAACAGGTGTGGTATTGGCTGCCCCAGTATTTTGCTGCGGTAATGTGTGTTGGTAGTAATGCTAACATCTAGCTTTCTTGACCCAGCCAGTTATTGCCAATAGCAACCATATCTTCCCTTCTCCCCTCCAGAGAAACAGAGTGTTGCAGCTGTTCATGGGGCAGGTCGCCCGGATCTGAGTCCTCCTCTTTGTGTACTTCACACAGTATTTGTAGTGGTGCGTGCACCTCACTATTTGCAGTGATCACTCTTTGTAGTACCTGTGCCTATGCGAGCGTGTGTGTGTGTGTGTGTCTGTGAATAGGCAACAGAATCCGCAGCACGGGTGGTGTGTCGGTCTCACTCCTCTTCCAGGACAGGTAACCGCTCCCGAACAGCTGATCAAATTAACCCTACTTGATTACATGTAATATTCCTGGTGGCAGCCACTACCTTCCTCTTGCTGGCCTATTGGGCCTAATATGTACTGCACTCCATCCTGAGAATCAAACCCAAGACTGACTTTTAAACTGAATTGCTTGTGAATAAATTGTTTATTTTTTCATTGAAATACCACGTCTCTGTCATTACTGGCTTATCTGTGTGCGAGAGCCCTCTTGTCTAAATCAAGGTGTTGGAGGTCTAGCTAAAATACATCTTGGTGTGAAAGGCCCCAAGTGGCGTAGTCGAGCACTCTATAGTCAAGACTCTTGTCATCTGACTCCCGTGGTCACAATCGAATGTAACAGGGTGGTACCTAGGAAGGGCCAAAGGGGCCAATCACAGTAGCCTGACTACGCCACCCTGAGGCCTAGTGCATCAGGGAATCTTTAAGAGATTGTACTGCTTTGAGGTTCGTAACTACACAGTGGACATGAATTACAGGAAAACAATATTTATTAAGACAAAGGTAGGGAAGTGGAGATCTGAGGGTGGCAACTATGGAAATTCAGACCAATACCATGCAAGCATAAAGAAAGGTTCACCTATTACACAGCAAAGGTACACAGTAAAGCTACAAGGAATACACCAAAAACATCACACGTGCTTAAACTAGACCCCCCTCAGAGCCACCTCCCTACTAAATAAAGATGAAAGTTACAAACAGAAGGACAAGACAGGCAACACAAAAACCAAACATAAAATAACCAAAGCAAAACCAAGACAAGACAGGCAACACAACCCATGTTCCCCATCAGCATGACTGTGCTGCCTAAAAGAACAGAACACAGAAGATTGAACAAAGAACACACCACAATATACATAACATAAAACCACAAATGTCTACGGGGAGACAGCATACCTGACGGTAGCACAGACAGGGGCTACACCAGTGGAGTCTACATTGCTACTGGCTGCTGCCCCTCTTAAGTAGCACTCCACTGGTGCCAGATTGCTCAAATGCCTATGCCCCGCCCCCTTCATTAGCACTTCCAGGTGCTATGGGGAAATAGCAGGCAGAGAAGGTCTACCTGCTACACTGATAATGGAACTCTCTTGAAAGGGTCCATAATTAAACCACATAACAGACGTGGAAAGGCCTGAAATGTCAGTTGTCTGTTTAAAGGTTCAGATTCAAATGTGTGAAGCTCCATACCCATTTTAGTAAAGTTACCCAGACGGCTTATTTCCATGAGAAACATTGCCCAAGTGCAGCCTTTTTTAACTCAACAAGGTGCTAATCTTTTATTTGTGCCCAAAGTGCTCAACAAGCAAAGTGTAAAAGCTGCCTTTATCCATTATACATCAAAAAGGAACATTTTGTAAAAATTCTGTAATCTTTTAAAAAAAAGAGCTGAAAACATACCTGTATGAGAGCTTTTATTTAACTTGTATCTATTTCTTCACATTATTTTACATTCTACTGGTCCTATATTTACAGGGTCTTCCTATTTTCACTGCATTAGTTGTATTGTATGTGTTGTTGTAGCCTATCTACTGTATCTCCTTACCATCTTGTGAATTCACATCTGATTTTTTTTTATTGTTTTGGTTGTTTGTTTGTAATATTATTTTGTTCTCTATTGTGTTAATTGCTCCAAATGTAAAGCACTTTGAACTACATTCTCTGTATGAAAGGTGCTATACAAATAATGTTAATTATTATTATTTATTAGTAGTAGGCTAGTAGTAGCCTAGTAGGCTAGTAGTAGTAGTAGTAGTAGCCGTAGTCAGAGGTGGAAAGTAGCGAAATACATTTACTCACTTTACTGTATTGAGTAGTTTTTCTGTGTATTTTGTATTTTTTAAGTAGTTTATAAAATCGGTATTTTAAATGTTACTTGATTACATTTTGGCTAAGTATTGTGCCAAAGCTACATCAAAAATCCCATCCGTTACTTGAGTAAACAAAAAAAGTTAAGACTAACGAAAACAGAAAGGGAGAGAAAAGTAATCCCGCCCTAAACCACTAGCCTAGTGATAATGATCAAGCTGGCGCCATGCAGTCTTTCTGAAAGTGATGGGAGATGGAGCTGGAGCTGGATCACAAAATGCATCAGATTACATGTGTAGCCTAACCTATGAAAGTGTATTTTCCGCTATTTCAATGGGTTGTCTCAGTTAGTTTTAGCACTAATGATAGCGGAGATATTCAAGCAAACACCATGGGATTTCGTGTTTTGACGTTTGTGCTGACCTTCCTTTGGAAAGAAGTTTATTAGCAGTTGTTTCCCCTCGTTTTGATGTCGCTCTTTTTAATAACCTGACTTGGCTTTCTTGGAGAAAGACATTGCACCAGCAGCACAACAATTAGCGGTCCACTACTAGAGATGCTCAACTAAATAAACAAAAGATAGACTACCTTATGAATCGTGAAGGCGGACTAAACCATTTAGCTCTTTAGCAAGGGAGAGTGAGAGTGACCTTAGACTGTTTTCACTGTTTTGTATACAAAATCCAGTCAGTCAAACTTTAAATTTCGTCTGACATTCATTTTGACATTTAATTTTGAAGTTAAAATATTCAGGTAAAATAAATATATGGTGGACATATTGTCATATATATTTTCAGTAATTAACTTAAACTTCCAGTGAGTCTATTCGAAATTTTCACCACACATTATATTAACACACATATAAAAAATCCAAAACATAAGAGTTATGTGTATTAAAGTGGAATGACACAGGAAAAAAGTATTGAACGTGCCTACTGAAATTAATTCAATACTTTGTGGAAAAGCCTTTAGACAGCTTCAAGACATTTCCTGTATGACAAAAGGTATTAGTCACAGTATCAGGTGTGATTTTGGTCCATTGTTCTAAACAGATTCCAGGGGTCCCTCTTGTGAATCCTGATATTTAGTTACTTCCAGAACTGTTTAATTGAATTTAATTGAATTGGCTGCCTTCAAGTCTTTCTGGAGCTTTCTCCGAGTGGTCCTTGGCTCTTGGAATTGACTATCCTTCTGACTCCCTGGTCAGAAATATTGCGTGGCCGGTTGATGATGCAGTGATGTTTCTTCCACTTGCAGATAATGGCTCCCATGCTGCTTACTGAAGATTCTGAAGTTTTGAAATGCATCTGTAACCAGTTTCATTGATATGTTTTGCAACAATAAGGTTGCAAAGGTCTTGGGAGAGCTTTTTGCTTTTATCCATCATGAAATGTTTCTTGTGTGACACCTTGGTAATGAAAAACCTTTTTATAGCCCATCAATATGTAGGCTACTAACCAAGCTTATATTAATTTGCACAGATAGAAAGGATAACTACTCTAACTACTTACAGATTCCAGCTCGTTCCTTCCCTTTCCTTGCCTTAGTGCTTTTTCTTAGCTTGTTCAATACTTTTTCCCTGTGTTATTCCACTTCATTACACATGACTACTTATGGAGTTGTTTGGATTTTTTATGTGTGGATTACCTGAATTATTAATGCCTGGTGAAAATGTTGTCCCTGTATTCCACTTTTCAAGGGCCCTCTCCTCCATTGGGGCCCTATACTTCCCACTCTCCCCCCTAGTTCGACGCCCCTTTAATCTGCTGAACCTTCTGCTCATTTCCAAATATAAAAAAACTCTCTGCAACTCAACATTAGCCTGCCTGCCTCAGCTGCCTGTGAGGGGCTTTTCAGTTGTGCTGGATTACTGTTCATTGCAAAGCGACGCAAGGATGAGTGCAACTAATTTTGAAAATCAACTACTGCTCAAACTTAAAGGAGAACTCCGGTGATTTTTCACATAGATCTCCATTTCTCAACGTCACCGAGTACTGTCGGTATGAACAAAACTGAAACAATCGGTTTTACCTAGCTCGAGTTGCTGCAGCTACAGCGCTACACACTAGGAGCATGAACATGGCTGCCTTAGCTGCTGGCTGCAGCAACTCGAGCTAGGACCAAAGTCCTTTTCAGGCAAGTACCTCCACTCCACTCGGCGGCCATATTACAAAACTTTTTGGGCACTTATCGTGCATCTATTTCGGCAGAAATGCGTGTGCGTAAGGCTTCACGACACCAACCTTGCTCCAGCAGCGAGATCACAACAGATGATTGGCACGATGGCACTCAATGTATTTTACAACACACCACATGATTGGCTCAATGTATTCACATGTCAACGTTTTGCTGCGGAAGGGTTGTGATATTTTGTATACAACTGACTAACCCCATGCATTACTATGGAGGATTTTTTGAGTGCTGTATCTCCTCATTAGAAAGTCTGGTAAAACTGGTTGTTCTGGTACCCCCCCCCCCCTATAAAAAAAGTAACTAAGTAACTTTTACTTAAAGTACATTTTAAATGAACTACTTTTTACTTTTACTTAAGTACATTTTCAGATCGGTATTTTAACTTGTACTTGAGTAATATTTCATCAAGGTATTGGTACTTTTACTTGAGTACAATATTTTCGTACTTTTTCCACCTCTGGCCGTAGTAGTAGTATCAATGGGCTTGATACCTCAACTAAGTAACTGTAAGCAATGACAATGTTGAACTTTTAAAAAAATCTTTCCGTCAAGGACCTAATGTAACCTCTTAGTCTTGTATCGGCACTAGGCTACTTTTTCCTTTTATCAATAATATAGCGCCGCCTGGTGTGCAGATATGGAATTATTCTGCTGTGTGTAAAAAAAAACCCAAAACAACCCTGAAATGTCTCGACGGTCTACTCTAGACTCTAGAATAATGTTTCTGTGAAATTCCTGTTGAATAGCCTAGGCCAAGGCCTACATCTTGGCCATATTCTACATACACATCAGTTTAGCTTCGCCTAGCCGTCAAAATCCCAATATAAAGCTCTATAGCCTATTGATCGAATTATATTTATTAGCCTATCTCTTGACTATGATGTAATTTATAATATCCAGTTCTACTGAGAATAACATGTGCTAGCCTCGACAGCACAAACATCTACACAGGTAGCCTGTCATGTCTCTCACAACTTCCACGTGGACAGATGAGAGAACGCCTCAGTTCCACCGTCAGCTGACTAGTAAAGTCATGTGATTTCAACAGGAAGAAGTGCTGTCCTCTTTCAAAACACACCGGAGTGGTGATTTGAACGACGGTGGATGTTTTTAACACACTGGTGCGTGTATGTCGGTTTAACTAACACCGAGCTCCAGGCTGCCACGGTAGCCTACCAGTACTCCAAAGATACACCATGGCTTGGACAAAATATCAGTTGTTTCTCGCTGCGTTGATGCTCTCAACTGGATCCCTCAACACATTATCTGCAAAGTAAGTCCTTGTGCTTGTGCTAGTGGTCGAATTCAATGCAATTGCCTGTTGTTGTTGCCACTAGGCTAATAATAGCTGGCGACTGCAACCATGTAGCCGAATAGGTTCAGTGTATTTAACAAAGGCTTTCTTGTGTGATTGATGGAAAACATTTAGCTAAAAATGGTTATGGTAGCCTATTGATATTGGTCATATTATTGGTTATGGTAAAATCCGTGACCTAAAGAAGTTGTTGCAAGTGTTTCTTTAAAAATCATGATAATGAGGTGTCTGAAAAGGTAAAAATGAAACTGGATTGTAATTGGTTCATTCAGTTAGGGTATCTATTTAGGCTATTAATCTATACCCGAAACAACACAGGCCTACGTCTACATTAGCCAGCGTCCTTTGCTGGTTGGGTTGTGTAAACTTGCCTAAAGCCACAAAGACCTGCGCTCGTGCAGCTCTTAGTCATGGCATTGTTGTCAAATGTGCCTATTCAGCTATTTGTCATGATCTCACAAGGTACTCAGCGCCACCTAGTTTCTCGAAGTCAGCATCAAAACTCTCTGACCACAATCACGGTAGGCTAATCGCCTACAAAAGTGTCATGTCTGACCATTATGTAGCCCATCTTGTGGGGGACTTTTTGCAAGAAGGCTGACCTGTACTGTCCTTAAACGTAGGCTAACACTTCCCTAAACACAAAGTTTCACCTTTCATTTCCCCACATTTTGGAGCAGAAACTTTGTAACCTATTCTTTCACACAAGCTAATGTCACAGACTAATCAAAACTCTGCGCTATGATTTTGGAAGTGCAAACAATATCGAAGTTTTGGGTTGATTTGACCATCAGACACCTTCATTTGGAGAGACAATCAATATTTCAAAGGAGTAATTAACGCCAAAAAATTGAACAGACTCATCTCATTTAGTTATGCTCTGCCTGAGGCTACCTCTCAGTACGCAAGATAAGACATGTGACAAGAGTCTTAAGTATTCAGTTATCATACACCCAGTATCAGTTACATATCCGAGCTATGATCACCCCACCCCACTCTGTAAACTACTACTCATATTAAACACAAGAACTCTGTCAATTAAATATTCTGCAATTGTTTGTGGAACTGTATGTTTAACCATTAACTGCAGTTATACACAGCAAGATGACCTGACTGTAAAAGTCAGCTGATGGTGGATACCTTATCAGCCTCTATGTGCTCAACTGATTAAACTGTGACATGAGTAAACTCGATTGATGTCATCACCTGAAAGGATAACCAGCAAATCCTAAGGTTGCATTGTTCCTGGTCTGTCATTGACCGTTTGCGTGCATGTTACATCCTCAGCTGACATGGGCCTGCAGATACTCAGCAACTTTGACTTCCTCTGTCTCAGAGAAGTTCCTGCCAGAGTTTGGGTCCAGGGGATGTGAAACTTTCATTGGAAGTGTCTATAAACCTCTGGTGTCCTACATGGACCAAGGCCAAGGGGACTTCACACTCACTTTACTTCAGCCACTCACTTATACTTACTGTGCTTTCTATATGTGTGCAACATTTATAATGGGCCTGTGTAGGCCTACAGTAGATGTCATGGTTTCGCACTGTAATATAACATTATGGTTTACAGTAATTCTATAATTTTTGTTGTAAGCCACAGTGGGTGTGCACTTTACAAAGTTGGCATGCTGGCATGTGTTTAAAAGATATTATGGATTCAACATTTCTTGAGGCTCAGCTATGTGTAGCATGGTGCCTGCCAAAATGTGCAGAGAACATCGGTTTAGCCACTAGGAGTAGTAGGTGTTTATAGGTGCAGCCTGGGATTTCGCAGGAAGTCGCATTTGTTTCTGTTTATTTAAATATTTAAATTTATTAGCAGATGCTTTTGTGCAAAAAACGTGCATTATATTTTAACCAAGGATTAAGCGAAACACGCCAGAGAGGTAAGCTCACCCCGACCTTCAGCATTCCCAGAGAAATTCCACGTCGGGTTTCGTTTTTGATTGGAGGACAGGCAGCCCCCACTTTGTTTGTTTCCAGTTTTTGGAGCCTGCGCTGCCTACAGAGATTTTTTTTTTTTTTTGTTTTGTTTTACAGTGTACTCAGATAGCGGTCGTGAGGAGATACTGTATTACTGAATGTGACAAAAAAATGTTATGGGCTTCTTGAAAATGCAAAAGATGCCTGACTGCACCTTTAAAAGCAGGGTTGTGTATCACAATACATATCTCACATTATATCAGTGTCTCTCAATCTACACCGCAGTCTGTGCTTCATACACTCCTCATATAGTCCTGCACACTTAAACAATGCACAACACACACACACACACACACACAATGTCACACACACTTTCTTTCCCTAATTCCTCTTCACGTGTCTCTTGTGTAGCCCAGCTGATTGTTCTCATATGCTCTTTCATGGAATGCTTGATGAACGGCACATCGCATGTCACATGGGAAGCTTAATTGGGTTTGTTCAGGCTGTTGGGTACAAACAAGTGGAACTGCATAGACTATAGACACACTCCATTACTGAACGAATGATACATGTCCCATCACAGGGGTTCCCAAACTTTTTTCACGACAAGGCCCCCCAAATACCACTAGGTTCTGGCCAAGGCCCCCCAAATACCACTAGGTTCTGGCCAAGGACCCGATGTGTTATTAAACCCATCGACAATACTACGGCAAATGTAAAAATACATTAAGCTAATCCTAATAATTATTTTAGCCACAAGCACTTCGCGATGGAGCATACAGTGTGTAAAAGTTGCATTTGGGGCTTTCTGCTATATGAGAGCTATCACTCTACTATTATTCCCAGTCATTATCATGGGAAATATAAAGTTCAGACATGTCACATAATTATAATGGCATTGTATATCAACCCTCATAGTAATGGGTATATTTAAATTTTTTCAAATGTATTTATTTGTTGCTTTTATCTTTTCCCTCCAAATTGCTGAGGCCCCCTGGCACCCCCTCGGGGCCCCCACTTTGAAAACCACTGCCCCATCATTCACTACCGTATCTTCCTGTTTGCAGATGGGCTGATATGTTCCATGCTCCAGGATGTGGCGATGTCCCAGATCACACCTTCTCTCATCCATTCGTACAGGCAAGTCAACTTAGCAGATAACGGCCCAGCTGTGGCGCAACTGGCTGGGGCACCTGCACCGTACGCCGGTGACCTGGGTTCGATTCCCGTCCCGCGGTCCTTTCCGGATCCCCCACCCTGAATCTCTCTCCCACTCACTTCCTGTCATTCTCCACTGTCCTATCAAATTAAAGGCATAAAAAGCCAAAAAAATGTAAAAAAAATTTAGCAGATAAGACATTCTATTCTAGATTTTTATTACACCTACGGTGTTGTCCACGTAATGAACTTGATGTTGAAGGAAGCAAACCCAGCCGTGCGACATAATTGGCTAGGCTGTGAATGAGATGTTAAAGATAATCACAGTGGTAGTAAAATTGTTATAAGAGCGACTGTTCATGAAATATAGGTTTGTTGTTACAAGATCATTAGTTATGTGTAACGCACACCAACTGTTTTTTTTAAGGAGGTGCTAGCCACTGGTAAAAAAAGTTCATATAGTAAAGAAGTTTCTGAAATCTGATGAAGGCCTTATAGGCCGAAACGTATTTTGTTTAGTAAAGACTTGTCATATGGAGCCAGAGCATGCAGCACCTCTTTACCATTTGAACAAGATAACTAATAAACATGCGCAAAAATGCACGACTGTTCGATCAGATTCCAAAAGGAAAACACTACCCCTTTATTTGATCCGATTGAAATTCCAATCTGATTGGTCCATATTTTTCCGATCAAGGTGTTTATATTATATGAATAATCCTTATTGTGATTGAGCCTTATTTTGATGCAGATGAAGTGTGCCCATATAAACCCCCTTATGTCTGTGTGTGCAGGCAGTGTGTATGTTCTTGGGGGAACTGTCCTGTCTGGCTGTGTTCTACCTGCTGCTGTGTCATGACCGGAGGTCCCCTGAGCCCACAATGGACCCAGGCCAGAGCTTCAACCTCCTGCTTTTTCTCGCACCAGCCATGTGTGACATGACCGGCACCTCCATCATGTATGTGGGTAAGTATGGAAGTCAGGGTGAGCAAATACACACACGGACACAAGCACACGGACACAAGCACACGGACACAAGCACACAGACACAGAACACACTCTGAAAAGCTGATATTTTTTCCGTTCTATGGTTGCAATTATGGCATTAAAAAGCCAACAGCTCAATCGGGGGAAAAAATACACTCCAGAGGCAGGTCATTTGCATTTCCACAGAAATACACACACTCCCACTCATTCACAACGTACGATACAGAGTTTCCCGTCAGACCTCTGTCAAGAATAGACATGCATGCCTGCGATCCTTAGTGGCTGCTTTATTGCAGTAATGCCTGAATGGTTACACAAGGACACTGCTTGCTCTGCCAAGTCTCTCTTTGGACTGGTGGTGATTTGTCACAAGACATGCAGACGTCACAGTGGGGATGGAGTGGCACTTCAATGTGCAATAGTGTGGAGAAATGAAATCATATTTTTCTGTTTACTCCTCTTCATTCTCACCATCTTTCTTTTTCCTTTTCCCTCTATACATGTCTCTCTCTCTCTCTCTCTCTCTCTCTCTCTCTCTCTCTCTCTCTCCCCTCTTCCTGCCTGCAGCTCTGAACATGACGAGCGCCAGCAGCTTCCAGATGTTGCGTGGTGCGGTCATCATCTTCACGGGGCTCCTGTCCGTGGCCTTCCTGGGCCGCAAGCTGCAGCCGAGCCAGTGGGTGGGCATCCTCTTAACCATCCTGGGCCTTGTGCTCGTCGGCCTGGCCGACTTCATCGGCAAGGACCACGACTCCTCGCACAAGCTCAGCGAGGTCATCACAGGTGCGGATAAATTACTGGTCATCTTGACTGGCTCAATTGTAGAGTGACTGAGGAAAACATCCAGGTGGCTTGTGATTCTGGAGCAGGTTCAGGCATAGGTCTGTTCCAGGATCAGTTGCTGTTTTGTATTGGTTCTATTACCAGGGGAGCATTAGAAGGTAACATACTCCCAGCTGCTGTTCTTGTATTTCTGCTTTGTTGGATGAGGTTCACTTCTGCAGGGGTGGGCGGTGTTGGCTTCATAGTTTCGCTGGAATCAGGGGTGTTAGTTCTTTGTGAAGATGGTTGCTTTTGAAGTACTGAATGCATCTGTTGTAATTCCCCAGGCTCAGTAGACATGCCATGATTAGGTGTCAGTGGTTTAGGACGTTGAGCAGTACAGTGATACATGAACTTTGGCCTCTAGGGCCTTCTGGTTTATAATAAGCTCTTCTATTGTCCTCTGTGTACGTGTCCTTGAGAAAGACACCGTTTCACTATGTCTATTTGAATTCAGCTGGTGCCATTGAAGTTCATGCTTCCCCACGACAAGAGGCCTCAACATTTTTACTTAAATCAGGGTAGCTATGTCTGAGGTGAATAATCTTTTGTGGATGGATGTGGTAACCTTTCCCCCTTGACCTCTATAGGTGACCTGTTGATCATCATGGCTCAGATCATTGTGGCTGTGCAAATGGTCCTCGAGGAGAAATTTGTCTACAAGCACAACGTGCACCCTCTCAAAGCTGTCGGCACAGAAGGTATGTTTGAGGCGTCAAAAGAAAACTACGGGGGGGCGCTGTAGCGCGACTGGTTGCATCTCTCTCTCCCACTTGCTTCCTGTCAGACTCTTGGCTGTAAAAAAAGATTTTAAAAAAATACACTCGACATCAAAGCACATATTTTATGCACTGTATTCTATATGGGTTTTGGGTGCCATTTGGGTGACATGGGTTTGCCATTTGTTCCTTAGATTCATATTTCTGAATGACATGAGTAGATTTTTTAAAAAAATCATACATTTAATTTAATTTAATTTAATTTAATTTGTATAGCGCTTGTCAAGGCACTCAAAGTACAGTTTTCGCATAGGTACATAAATACAAACAACACACTATACAACATATTTATGAATGACATATTCTGCTCTCCCTCTTCCTCTTTCCTCCTCTTCCTCTGCTCTTTTCTCTCACAGGCCTCTTTGGTTTCTTGATCTTGTCGCTGCTGCTGATCCCCATGTACTTCATCCCCGCGGGCAGCTTCGGCCAGAACCCCCGCCAGGTGCTGGAGGACGCGCTGGACGCCTTCTGCCAGATCGGACGGCAGCCGCTCGTGCTGCTGGCGCTCTTCGGCAACACGCTCAGCATCGCCTTCTTCAACTTCGCCGGCATGAGCGTCACCAAGGAGATGAGCGCCACAACGCGCATGGTGCTGGACAGCCTGCGGACAGTGGTCATCTGGGCGGTGAGCCTGGCGCTGGGCTGGGAGGTGTTCCACGGCCTGCAGGTGCTGGGTTTCCTGGTACTGCTGCTGGGGACCATGCTCTACAACGGCCTGCACCGCCCCCTGCTGGCCCGGATACCGTGCTGCGCACACCTGGCAGGGAGCCAGGAGGAAGCGGGAAGTGACGCGGAGAGGGAGCGGCTGGTGACGGAGAGCTAACTGCTAACAGCTAACGGGGGTTAAAAAGGGAGGTGAAAAAAAGGGAGGTTGTTTTTGTTTGTTAAATGGATTTCTACCACTACCTGTAGAGCAAAAGCATTACATGTTTTACATCATGTTCCGTGACATGACATGACATAACACATAAAGGGATAATGTACTGGGGAACAAGTGTAATTTAAGATGACAATAGTTTAAAAAAGTCCATAAACAAGGAATATGTACTTTTATATTTGTTGGAATGTACATTTTATATATGATGGAGTTAACACCATGTACTCATACCATGTATTTGTGCCAGTAAATGATGTGTAGACCTTTTTTACATGGTACTATAGTACAGGGGTTCTCAAACATTTGTGGGCCGGGGACCCCTCATGGAGTGGAAAATTCTCCAAGGACCCCTCATAATCGCAACACATAAAAACTTAAGTTAATCATGTAGCTGTATAGCCTTTTTTTCCTGTTAGATGCTTTTTTTCTGTTAGATTTATTTTAAAAACATCGAGTGCTAATACCACAATAGTCATGTTGGCAAACTTTGACAGTATGTAGGATTTTTTTTAAAGGATTGTTGTTTCTTTATCAAATGTAAGCCTATTGTGTTGAACACATAGTGTTTGCTTCACATAACTTTCATTTTATTGGCGGTTAATTAATAGTAAAGTGTTTTAACGTATTGATGTAACGTATCAGCAGATCAATTGGGCAAATACTGATACTGTAGCATTTTTAGCCAATTTCATATTTTGACAATTTCATATTTTGTAGCAAACTTTGTCAGGGACCCCCTGACAATGTGCTGCGGACCCCTGGGGGTCCCCGGACCCCACTTTAAGAACCAATGCTATAGTAGATCATGAACTTCAGGTGTTCATAGTAGCAAAATTCACTTGCACTGTCTGTAAACATGAAGTGAGTACCATACCGTAAGGCCTTGGAAAGGTATGGCTGTTAACGTGTTTGAGAGTTTCTTTGGGAATTGCTCTTCTTATGCAATTCTTGTTTTTGCCAAACACAAAGATTTACATGGTGCAGTGTCTAGGAGATAATGAATGGCCTGTTATGATGGTAAACAGTGGCTTGATGTCTCTGTACCTCTTTGTATCTGTTCCAACAGCCATTATCTCCACAAAGAGTAAATGGATGCAAGAACAATCAGAGTGCTCAGTCTAGCGTGCATGCTTGCCAGCTTTTTTTAATCAATGTCCCTCTTTTTCAAGTGAATTTCAACCAATTAAAGGTTCTTGCCTCACCAGTTGTTATTTCATTTTGGTTTAAGGCAGTGTGTGTGGCTGTGGCTGTGGCCTGTGGGTATGCTTGTGTGTGTCTAAAAAGGAAAAGGGAGAGCACAAGTGCCTCAAATCACTCCCTTGTCCTGAAGGTAGGTCTAATGAAGTATCCAACATCCTGCCATACTGGCGTTATGAACTAACCCTATGCATTTCTATGGAGGATTCTTTGAATGCTGTGTGTCCTCATTAGAAAGTCTCTGGTTTAGGTTGGTGTGGAAGTGTATACAAATGTGGTGAGGATGCAGCAAGGGTTACACAGTAACAAACCATTTCTAACCATATTGAACATACATACCATCAGTGGCGGACTCAGACTTTTTGAAGGGCAAAAAAAGGCAGGGTGGCTACGATGTATCAAGCATGGACTGAGTATGGGCCACTGAGCAGAATGTTAAACTCAAACATTCAAATAACCCCTTAAATGATGAGTTTTGTGGAGAGAAATGGAGATTTACAAATATGACGTAACCATCAACAGATTTAAGCCATTTTGTTGTGAAAAAAGATGCCAATTACAAAGCATGATTATTGCACATAGCATGACCTGTTATTGAGTGGCCTCTTTCAAGTATCTGGGGTGAATAACAACCCATGTTTAACTGAAGATAGCTTGACTTAAAGACAGAAGTGTTGGTAGGTCAGTCCTGTAATGGGGATCGGGTTAGCCTAGAAATCTAGACGCACCCTAGCGGCAGCAAATTAAATTTGCTGCCAGGGCTAGGTTCGGGTGTCATTTGAAACAGAAACAGTAAGGCTATGACTTGCTAGAGAAATTGAAATTAAGACTAAATGGTTCTCAGTTTTTAATCCCTTTTTACCTTACCTAGAGGGCACTGCATCTCATTGTACTACTGGGATGTGTTCCTTTACATTGCAAGGGCACTTCATAGTGTCACAGTGCTATCTACCCTTTACTGCATTACATTTTACCCACTAGAGGAGCGCCTATGTTGGCACTTTTTTATGCCTACTCACATGTAGTGCAATATACAGTCCACTGCATTTCTGTACAGGAAATGACACCCTTTGAAATACTGTCATGTAGGGCCAGCATAGAGGGCACTCCATAATGCTACCCCTTTCAAATGGAAGGGCACACATAGCGAATGCCAAGTATAGACCAGGGGTTCCCAAACTTTTCCACGACAAGGCCCCCCAAATACCACTAGGTTCTGGCCAAGGACCCCCTTGATGTGTTATTAAACCCATCGATAATACTACGGCAAATGTAAAAATACATTAAGCTATTCCTAATAATTATTTTAGCTACAAGCACTTCGCGATGGAGCATACAGTGTGTAAAAATTGTATTTGGGCTTTCTCTTATATGAGAGCTATCACTCTACTATTATTTCCAGTCATTATCATGGGAAATATAATGTTCAGATATGCCTCACATTATTATGATGGCATTGTATAACAACCCTCATAGTAAAAGGTATATTTTACATTTTTCAAATGTATTTATTTGTTGCTTTTATTTTTCCTTCCAACTTGCTGAGGCCCCCGTGGCACCCCCTCGCGGCCCCCACTTTGAAAACCACTGGTATAGACCATTATAGAATGTTCATTTTTCAAAATAATTGTTTGTGGCACTATAGAGGGCAGTGAAACATTTTTCTCATGTATGGCCAGTCAATAGGACACTTTTGCACTTTTAACAATTTTTTTTTCCAACCAGGGGGAGTCTGCCAGTGTGTGGTAGGCCTACTGCTAGTAGCAGTATAGTCAAGTCAAGTCAAGTCAAGTTTATTTATATAGCGCATTTCATACACAGAGGTCATTCAATGTGCTTTACATAAACAAAATCAAACAATAATAACAAATAAAAGCATAGAAGGGCAATATAGTCAAAGAATAGTTAAAAGGTAAAGATCATAATAAAAAGAAAACATAAAACACAAGGTAAAATCATTTAAAAATAAAGAATAATTAATAAGCAAAAACAAAGGCAAAAGTAGTAAAAAGTAATAAAAGACAAGGTAGAATAATTATCAAGGCAGATTCAGAATTTGTAACTTCGAAAAAGTTAGCAGAAAGCATCTGAGAACAGTTTGGTCTTAAGTCTAGATTTAAAACTGGCTACAGTTGGGGCCTTTTTGATGTCATTCGAAAGTTGGTTCCACAGCTGAGCCGCATAGCAGCTAAAAGCTGCTTCACCATGTTTAGTTCTAACAGTAGGTTTTACTAACACGTTTTTCACCTGGGACCTGAGAGGACGAGAAGGTGTGTACTGCTGAAGCATGTCTGACAGGTATTTAGGTCCTGCTCCATTTACTGATTTATAAACAAGCAATAGTGCTTTAAAGTTGATTCTGTGACTTACTGGAAGCCAGTGCAAGGACTTTGAATTGGAGTAATGTGGTCAGTTCTTTTAGTTTTTGTTAGAATCCTAGCTGCTGAATTTTGTATCACCTGAAGCTGTTTAATAGTCTTTTTTGGAAGGCCTGTGAACAGTCCATTGCAGTAATCAACCCTGCTGGAGATAAATGCATGAATGAGTCATGTTTTGACATCAGCCCTCTGAGTTTGGCAATAATTTTGAGGTGGTAAAACGCTGATTTAGTTATCGCTTTCATGTGGCTGTTGAAATTTAGATCACTGTCTATTAATACACCAAGATTTTTAACAGTATCCTTTGCGTTCAACCCTTTTGTGTCAAGGAGAGTGGCAACCCTAAGTCTTTCCTCCTTTTTACCAAATATAATCACTTCAGTTTTTTCTTTATTCAGCTGAAGGAAATTTTGAGACATCCAGGCATTGATTTGTTCTATACACTGACACATCGATTCAAGAGGACCATAGTCGTTTGGTGACAGAGCTAAGTAAATTTGTGTGTCATCTGCATAGCTATGATATGAAATCAAATTATTTTGGATGATTTGTCCAAGTGGGAGCATATAGAGGTTGAATAATAGTGGCCCCAAGATCGACCCCTGGGGAACACCACAGGTCAAGGACGTTGGTGTTGAGGTACAGTTTCCGATGGCAACAAAGAAGCTCCTTTCTTGTAGATAGGATTTTAGCCAGCTGATAACTATGCCTGTAAATCCAACCCTGTGTTCTAGTCTGTGTAGTAAAATATTGTGATCAACAGTGTCAAATGCTGCACTAAGGTCCAGTAGCACTAGGACTGATGTTTTACCTGAATCTGTGTTGAGGCGTATGTCATTGGAAACTTTAATGAGAGCTGTTTCAGTGCTGTGATTTACCTGAGTTGCCTGAGACTGAAAGTAATCAAAATACCCATTTGATGTTAGGAAGGTGGTTAATTGATTAAAGACTACTTTTTCAATAATTTTGCCAATAAAAGGTAGATTGGATATGGGCCTGTAATTGTTTAGCATGGAGGCATCCAGGTTATTCTTCTTGAGAAGTGGCTTTACAACAGCTGTGTACGCTGTACAAGTGCCAGACAGCAGTGATACATTTACAATTTGAAGGACATCCGCCGCTATGAGGTGAAAAACAGTTTTGAAGAAATTGGTAGGCAGAGTGTCTAAGACACATGTGGAAGAGCTGAGATTCTGTACCGTTTTTCAAGTGTTTCGTAGTCTAACAAGCAGAACTCTGACATCAAGTTAAGTTTCCCTCTGTTTGTTGCTGGAAGTTCAGGTTGTTGAAATAGTAATTAAGCAGATATGTTGAGTCTGATTTTGTCAATTTTACCGTTAAAAAAAGATGAAAACTCATTGCATTTATATAGTGTAATAGTTTTGCAGAAAATTAAGACCTACATGTATAAACTTTCATGTGTAGCACCATGCTAAATTTGTCATGTCTAGTTCCTGTTGACAATGTCTTCAGAAGAGGTGTCACTTTCTAGGTGTGATTAAAAACTGCATAGTGCCTCTATGTGTTGCTTTGAATATTGTGAAACTTGAACTAATGCTACAGAGGGTATTCACCCATTTATGTTATGGTTATGGTTATGGTATTTAGCAGACGCTTTTGTCCAAAGCGACATACAAATAGCAACAACACAAAGTTAAATTTAACAATAAACAATTGATAAGACAGATAAACAATAATGCCCATTCAATCAATAGCCTAATGAAAATAAATGTCCAGTATCCATTGCCTTATTATTCAGGGGTTGATGCCTATGTCTTCTAGGTGTGTTCATGTCATGAAATCCCAAATAAATTCATTAATAATGTACATGCAGCAAACATCAAACATACCTATTTTTCACAAGGCTGTTCCCTTGAACACTGCATTGAATAAAAAAGAATAACAAAAACGATGTAATTTAATTTTGTAAATCGCGTGTGCAGGCAAACTGCTTGTCTTCCTCGAGGTAATTTCTCTGCTGTCTGTAGCTATGTGTCATATCTAAAAAAATCTATAAATGATTGTAGGCCATGCCATAATAGTACAGTGGCTAAGGCCAGATTTTTACCTGAATCGTTCAGTTTTCGCAGAAAGCACCAAACTTGGTACAGGTACCCCTACTACCCCTAGTGATCAAAAATTAAAATGGACCCCAACACATAGCGCCCCCTAGTGGCCCCTATCTTGACTTCAACTATGGCCACCAAAATATGCCCTTTTTTATACATTTATAATGCTATGCTGCTTTTAACACATAATATAACATGTCTATAGCCATCTTTCAGCATTATGAAATACATAATGAGGCAATCATGCATAATTAAAATGGCAAACATGTTGGATTTTAAGGAAGTAGCCATACATTCTGACACTGAGTCAAAAACTGGGGTGCGTTTAGGCTATGTGTGAAGTTTCGACTGTGTGACTAAACCCTGCACTTGTCTTGGCTCAATCCTTCTAATTTGCCCCCTAGAGGCTGGTATGCTAGCAAGGAGGCTAAAACCCATGGAAGCTAGCGTCTGTCAAGTCTCTTAAAGAAACATATGCTTAGCCTAGAAATCTAGACACACTCTAGCGGTCTATGTAATTTGCTGCCAGGGCTAGTCTAGCAACTCTCCGTTGGCTTGTGAGCTCAAAAAATGAAACTTCTATCAGGCCAATCAAATTTAACATAACGATTGATAGCAGAGTTGCAACGGTTTGGCTTGAATCCCCTGCTACTTGAAAACAAAGAAGATGGATGTTGCTGTTGGTGAACAGTGTGACAGCAAGTTTGAACTAGCCAACTAGTCTGGCTGGTGGAAAACGCATGGGACTCATAGCTGTCCTATTTGCGTGCAGAGGGAATTTGAAAGACAACCGACATCCCCCCCAAGGCTGAGCACTGCAAACGGTGAGTGCCCAGACCCTACATTTTAATGTGGGTCTGGCTCGTCAGGCTAACATATGCTGCCTTTTGGGAAATTAGTACATACACCCAGTCATAGTTAGATAAATTAGTACATAACCCAGTCCAACACATCCTACTGTTAGCTTAATTCAATTGAGGTGGGTGGGTCTAATTCCCATATGCTAAAGTTTCTTTTAAGGCTTATAGTGATTGTTTATTGTAGTTTAACATTTTGCATCCCATAAAATGATTATGCTTGTTAATGAAGCTAATTTAAATACTTAATACCTTATGGGTTTAGCTCCCACCTGACACATTAGGGCTCATGCTAGTCAGTGAACCATCACTTTTAGGACACTTGCTAGTGCATTCAGTGCCCAGTCCTTGGGTGTGCTTTTTGGTGGAAACACCAAAAGCTGAAGACAGGTAAAGTTGAGTATCGTCCACATAGCAGTGATAATCAAATTCATGGGAGCGAATGGTCTAACCCAAGGAAGTGTGTAAATAGAGAAAACTAGGGGCCCTAATACTGATCCCTGAGGCACACCTGTGGTGAGGTCATGTGCCCTTTAAGGTAGGATTTAAACCAGTCAAGGGCTTTCCTAGACATCCCAGTTCAGATAGTGTAGAAAGGAGAATGTCATGGTTAACAGTATCGAAGGCTGCAGATAAGTCTAGTAGAATGAATACTAATGACTTAGCAACTTAGATGAGGACTTAACTACTTTCAATGACTCTTGAAAACAGACTGCATAGGGTCTAGCAGGTTGTTCTGATATAGTAAGTCCAAGACTTGCTTGAAGACCACTTTCTCCAAAAAGAAAGGAAGAAGGGAGATAGGTCTGTAAAAACAGGAATGGTTTTAGAGGTGGTGGCAAATGATACATTTTCCATCTTTATCCTTTTTGACTGGTTTTTCACTAGTTTTACATTTGGCTAGGGTCAGTGTCACTACTGGTAGCATAAGCCAGTACCTGGAGCCTACAAACGTTGCACAGGTAGTCCAACTCCTCCAGAATGTGGCAGAAGGCATTGATGTTTTGAAGAGTGGGTGCGCACATCCAAAGTAAAGTTTTTCTGCAGGTGCCAGACAATAGTATCAAATATAAACTTTATTACAGTTTTTTCTGAATGCTTAAACACATTTTTTGTAACTATGGCTTTTTTTTGCAAAATTCTACACACAAATGGCAAAACCACTCACTGAGTTCGCAAAAATAAAAGCACAAACACTGCTTTGCACTCAGTTTTGTCTCAGTGAAATGCTATTTTGTGTTTTGACTTGGAAAAACACACTTGTGTTTGTTTTGATGTGTGTAAATAAACACTAATACTTGAAGTTGGGATCCCTGTATGTTTACAGAACTATGACAAAAGTATGACCTCAAACTGACATAGTCTACCTTGTGCACAGAGAAAGCAAAAGCCAGATGTGTTTTTTATTCATACCATCAGTGTGTTGTTGGCACATTGTGTGCTTACTATTGTGATGGCTTGTGTTTACTGTTAGATACGAAAACACCATTTTTACGAAGGTGTGAAGAGTTACTGTAAGCAATCAGAGAAAACTGTAAGAATGGTAGGCATATTTGAATTCAAGGTGGCGGCCACTTTTTGATCACTAGGGGTAGTAGTATAACTGTGCCAAGTTTCATGCTTTCTTCAAAAACTGAACGATTCCGGTGCTTAGCCGCTGTACTATAAACGCTGGAACAAGGGTATATTTACAAGTTACAAGTACGCTTCCATTTTCCATCACTAGATGTCAATATTGTGTCATTGTGTGCCTTTGACTGCAAAACACTACAACAGACCAAGTAGTCTACTTTATGCAAATTATATCATAGAGTTTGATTTAATGTTGACGTTGAGATAAAAAAAAAAAAAAGATTTCATATTAATAATGCCCAACCTCGGTTTGTAGAAACTACCAGACCTAAATAATGCAAATACTGCAAAGCAAAGTTTTGTTCCAATGTAGCATAGCTTTTTTAGAATAAATAGGCCTACAATATCAGCCCCTTTCCCCAATGGAGATCCTGTGCCATTCGGTGTTGCAGAGATTTTATCCTTAATGACCATGCGTAAAGGAGATAATAACAGCAAGGGCATGTAGCCTAAATACAAATGACATTTTCTTGTTGGTGATGGCTTGATGGTGTTTCTCTGAAATGCTAGGCCATCACAAGGTATATTATTCACGTATCGATCGTTCAAGGCCTCCTATTGGCTGAGCTGTCTTCTCCCTAGTCCCGTGGAATCCAATTCAGCACTTACGAGTTGACAGACGAGTGGCAGAAGTAGACTAAACGACGCTACTTCTGAAACTGAATAGCACAATCACCTAGGCTGAAGTCGGGTGAACTGCATATTCTGGAAGCTTTTGCCATAATCTACCTGGCGATTGTTGTTAGTTTCGTTTAGCTTACTTAGACTATTTATTTTTTGTGTAAGACAATCGGAGTGCAGATTTGTCTCATTGCGCACAGCGAGAGGGTCATGCGTCTCTGCTGGAATGTCTAACCTGAGATAACATTGTGGAACACCTCGGGATCTGGCTACCAGGTCACCGCTGGCTACGATTGGATACTCTTGCCATCACCCAGTCTCGGAACCGGACCCATACCTATAAGGCTTCAACATGTCTGACCGGGTCTCCGTCGTGGAGTTCATGGACATAACCAATGAGGATTATAAAGCCCCCACAACCTCAATTTTCACTACTCGGATGACCAACTGTCGGAACACGGTGACCGCTTTGGAAGAGGTGAGTTAGTTTCGTGTAGCGTAGGCTACTATGTGAAAGCTCACTGACACCCATGGGAAAGAGTTGTATCTGGGGTGCGGCTGGGTGCATCCACGCTGAAAGCAGGCATGTCTGTCTGTTTAACTGTCTTAAGCAATCCCGTTTAGGAATGGCTTGCAATCAGCTGTGACTGCATAAGAGAGGAAAATTACTTCCTGCTTGTGAAATTGAGGTGTATCCCTCGCCCTTTAGGTAAACTCTTTGGATAAAGCACGAACTGCTCAATTGCGGTAATCCATCAATCTATCTGTTCTTGAATCAGTCTGTTCTCAAATTCGTTTACGTTTCAAAGTGGATTGGCATGCTCGGCGAAGATCTCCAGTTTTGAGCAACTGGTGTGAAACGTTGATAGAACACTACTGCGAGTCTGTATGTCCAGGCGCCATTACTGTAAATGGATAGTTCCGAACAATATCATGTTTATTAATCTCACTATATAGTTGTGCGTTTAAAGTAGCAGCTGTTGAAACTGTACGTGCGTAAGTGCTGGAATTTTTGGCGTGATGGTCTTGAGTCGGACAAAAAACAGCTATCCACTCCAAGCACAGAAAAGGGTTTCGCTTAGACCTGCTGGTTTTACTTCTGCACTTCCAGTCATTGTGTGTAAGAAACTGTAGGGCACTTTAAGTCCAAAGTACAACTCGGATAACACCATGTGGTGTTAAGTGAACTTGTGCAAAAACAACACTTTCATGAAGTGGTAAAATATTGTTAATATTAAACTACTGCTTATTTATATTAGTCAGGAGTAGGATTAACAGCTTAATTTTACTTGAGGGGCAGCCAGGCATCCTGGGTATCTGGACATGGTTGGACTTGTTGGCATTCTCTTTGTGTTAAGTGACCTGAGGATAAAGGAAGTGACCACTGGAATCAACTGACTTCAGATGCTTTTTTTCTTTGCAGCTCTGCCTGAAGTAGCTATTACAACATCAGCACAGATCTGTCTCAACACCCCCCCCCACACACACACACACACAAGGAAGTCCCGTTATAATAATAAAATGTGGTCATTTAGATGTAAAGCAGTCGTATATCTGGTTGCAGACAGGTCAGGCTGCTAAGCCATGCGCCAGGCAGTTTGTTGTGAGCTCCCTGCCCAGCACACTCTCTGTGTAAACAGAGAGACAGAGCTGTGTGGTGTGGGCTTGAGAGACATGACACAGAGACTGGGAATGATGTGGCTTTGGACCTTGTCACATGACAAGCTGCTGCTTAGCATCACCAGTATCATCATTCTCTCTCTGTCTCTCTCTCTCACAGACGCACACACACACACACACACACACACACACAGTCTCACACACAGTCACACACCACACACACAGTAACACCCAAACACATACATCACTTATTATCTTATGATGAAGGAGTATCATAGCTGATAGCTGTTTTTCCTACTCAGTGCATGTTCCAACCACAGACACATAAAACATGTATTTGCAGGCTCTCTCTCTCTCTCTCTCTCTCTCTCCCCTCTCTCTCTCTCTCTCTCTCTTTTCTCTTTCTCTCTTTCTCTCTCTCCCTCCCTCCCTCCTTTAATCTGAGCAGAACATGGGAATTGTGGGATATCTCCTCAGGGCAAGGGTCGGCAGGTTTCCCAGCATGCTCTCTGGCAGTCCGTTCCTTTACTCTTGTCTCAGCCTGTACCACTGCACTGACTGTAGGGTTCCTGTCCCAACCTGTATGATTGTCTCGCTCTGTTTCTCTCTCAATGTATCTTTGTCTCTCCCTCTCTTTCTCTCTCTCTCTCTCCCTCCGTCTCCCTCTCTGTCTCTTTCTCTATCTGTTACTGTTTGTGTGCATTGACCTTTTTCTTTGTCATTATGGAGACCACATCAATTTTCACATGGCCCATTTATCACCTGTGAGAGTTGTTTTGAAGTCTGTGTTTGTGTTTTCATAGCTCTTTCAATGTAGAAAAAGCTCCTATCCCATATCAACAACACATGGGACCTTGGTCCTGCAAGTCAGTTTGATTAGTTTGTCAGATTATCAGTCTCTCACACTGTCAGTGAATCATTCAGTCACTAATGATGTCAGTTGTGACAATCACTGATAGAGATCTGCTCTTGAACAAACAGAAGGTAAGTGGACGTCCAGTCTCAAAACTCAGAAATACTGTCCGTCTGTTTGACACAGACATGCAGGAAGCAGGTGACAGATAGCGAGTCTGATTTATTCATGCTGCATATTGGTAAAAGGGTGTGATTTCATAGCCCTGCCTATCTAGCCTTTCTATCAGTTCTTCCCAACACTGCTGTGTATCTGAGATTAGATGACTGATTTATCAGAATAACAGAATGACCAGATGAAGGATTCAATGACTGTGCGAGAGACTGAAAAACGGATATATCATTAAGATGTTTTCTGTAAAAACAGTTTTGTTTTATGCTGTTCTGTTTTATTCTGGACTGTGTACTTCTAAGACATACTACACATGTTCACACAGCTGTTGGGTGTGTGTTTGGGAGAGTTCCACAGTGAGGAGTTCCACAGGAAAAATAAATGGAAACAGTGCAGTTAACAGTTAAGCACCTCTGCATTCGTCAAGGGGAAATGTGTTTTGGTGCGATTGATGATGTACAAGGATGTGCACAGCCCACACAGTTCACACCTTGGTTCACACACTGTAACGTCACATGCACAACAGGTGTGGGAAGAAAGACGTTTTGGAAATGTCATCATTGGAAAACTTGCGCATGTTATCAATTACATTACATTACATCACATTTAGTCAATAACTGCTCCAAGCTGACCATGTCTTACCCCATTTCCTCTTTGCTGTGGATGAGAGAGAATGGCACTAACTTTAGTCTGTGTGTCTGTGTGGATGAGAGAGAATGGCACTAACTTTAGTCTGTGTGTCTGTGTGGATGAGAGAGAATGGCACTAACTTTAGTCTGTGTGTCTGTGTGGATGAGAGAGAATGGCACTAACTTTAGTCTGTGTGTCTGTGTGGATGAGAGAGAATGGCACTAACTTTAGTCTGTGTGTCTGTGTGGATGAGAGAGAATGGCACTAACTTTAGTCTGTGTGTCTGTGTGGATGAGAGAGAATGGCACTAACTTTAGTCTGTGTGTCTGTGTGGATGAGAGAGAATGGCACTAACTTTAGTCTGTGTGTCTGTGTGGATGAGAGAGAATGGCACTAACTTTAGTCTGTGTGTCTGTGTGGATGAGAGAGAATGGCACTAACTTTAGTCTGTGTGTCTGTGTGGGTGAGAGAGAATGGCACTAACTTTAGTCTGTGTGTCTGTGTGGGTGAGAGAGAATGGCACTAACTTTAGTCTGTGTGTCTGTGTGGGTGAGAGAGAATGGCACTAACTTTAGTCTGTGTGTCTGTGTGGGTGAGAGAGAATGGCACTAACTTTAGTCTGTGTGTCTGTGTGGATGAGAGAGAATGGCACTAACTTTAGTCTGTGTGTCTGTGTGGGAAGTCACTGAGGACTTATCAGAGGGAACAACAGCTGGGCTTTTCCCATGCAGTTGTTTCCACGGTAACTGACTGGGCGCCCCACCCCGCCTGGCCGTGTTTTGATAGTAGCTGCGAGCTAGCAAGCAAAAAGTTAAATCCCCTGATAGAGAGAATTCCCATACAGTGAATCAGAATACGGGAGAAGATTAGAGAGGGTTTTTGACAGAGCGGTGGGTCTATAGAGGTGGGAGTGCCAGTGAGACAGAGAATAGACTGTTTGTGTGTGTCTGCGTGTATGAGTGGGTGGGTGCCTGGATGTTGTTGATTATTTGAATACGAGGAACTGTTATGGAAGTATATATCATTGGGGGGGGGGTGATATCCAAGTCAGTTTCATCTTTTCCCCTCTGTTATCTTTCAGTGATGATGTGTCTTTGTTTTCTCTCTCTCTCTGTCCGTCTGTCATCCTGTCAGGCTTTGGATGTGGACCGAGGTGTTCTGCACAAGATCAAGAAGTCAGTCAAGTCCATCAGCAGCTCTGGTCTGAGTAAGTGCCAGGAAATGACTCTGCTTCACCACTTACCAGACTCACACACACACACACACACACACACACACACACACACACACACACACACACACACACACACACACACACACACACACAGCATTATTAGGATGCTGAATACTCCATTTTGAGTCACTGTTTTGGGTCCAAAAGGGGCACCACTCATCTGATTTGGTTAACCAGTCTGTGAGCAATACAGACTGTCGCTGAGTCAGTAAGCTAGGCAGCCAGCTAGTTTGTCTGTCACAAAAACAGTATATACGTTTTCTTGAAAGCAGAATAGATGCAGAATAGTGTTGCCATCTAATTTCATCTCATTTTTTACCAGTCATTTGCTAAAGACGGTCTGTGATAGTTTTTTTTTTTTTGAAAATGATATATTTTTTATCATAAGTTACAGACTGAATAACAGACTCAGAATACAGTAATTAGAATATCAAAAAATTGGAATAGTATCTACAGTGCCTATTAAAAGTATTCACACCCTACTTTTCTACAAAGAAATGTTAATTAATAAAAAATATATCATGCAAAACAAGCAATTGCGTATATATTCACCCCCCTTGAAGTGACTGACCTAAATCCACAGCGGTCCAGCCAATTGGTGCTAATTGTCTCACAATTAGTGAAATGGAGATTGCCTGAGTACAGTAAATGTGTATATAGTCCGGCAGCCAAATCCCATAATTTAGTTTTTTTTTTTTGCTGTTTCTTGCTGTCAAGGGGTAAGTCAATAAGATTAGAGAGGTTGCCCGATGATATCCCTTGGGCAATTCTCGATATTCAGCCTTTCTTGTCCAATGTGTTGAATATAAGGCGAGGCACCACAGGTGAATAGGGTAAAAATATTAACTAGCAGATATCACTATGAAACTTCCCCAGTTGATTACTTACATTAATATGGAAAAAAATATTAAGTTATCTGTAATATAAAGTTTAAATATGCAAATTAAGCATAATCTAAATAAATATGTGCTGATTTGCATTAACTTAAAAAAAACTAAATCGCCAGGTTCAAAATTACTTTTTTATTGTGTTGACATATTAGGTGAAAAGTCTTTTACACAGGGAATTTTAGATATCTCTTTTATTTATTTCGTAAATCAGAAAATACTGCCAATAGCCAAAAAAACTTTTCGCCATGTTTTTAGGAATAAAATGTCATATAAAAAGGCTAGGAATAACATATCAACAAACCCCTCTGTAGAAGCCTTTTAAATATAGTTAGGTATAAGACTGGAAACTTTGGTGTATGTAGGTGCTTCTGAAGTGCAGATTTCATTCTCAGAGTGGGAGAGGAAACTAATCCATGGGTGCTACGTGCTAGCATCTCTCACTAGCACGTCTCTAGGTGTGGATAGAGGTTTACCAGAGACTTTTATTTCTAATGAGGGGTCAGTCACAACACTCAAAAAATCCTCCATAGTATGACAGTTGTGTACACATATCCCGCCCCTTTCATGTGGTGTGATCTCACTGCTGGAGCAAGGTTGGTCTTGCGCACGCCGAAATAGATGCCCGATAAGTGCCCAAAAAGTGCTACAATATGGCTGCTGAGTGGAAGGACTTGCCTAAAAGGACTTTGGGTTTACTTACTGCACAGCTATGTAAATGACTACTGTTAGCCTAAACTGCCCTCTTTTAGCTGATTTCTACAGGGTGTCTGTTCTACTGTTCTAATATGTATAAAATATACATTTATTTTTATTCTTTATTGCAGTAGTAGTCTATGCTCAGAGCCTAAACTCGTCATTCAAAAAGAGAATATTCATTTTTAAGTATTGAAATATTGGAACCTAAAGTGAAGGAATACTTCAGTTGGAAATTCAACTGCCATTTGAAGAAAGATTCATTGATTCGTTACTAAGCCCAACCAGTCTACCAGAAAATGTCAAACTTGCACCAAACGACATTTTGGAGATGATCAGATGTGGCTGCAAGAGTGAAAATCCTTGTAGCTCTAACAGATGCAGTTGCCAGGTTAATGGTGCCTTGCACAATATTCTCTGCCTGTTTTAGAGTAGGATGAGCCAGAACTGGACAATTATCAGAACTAATACTAGGAAAAGTGTACATATTCAGAATTATTACAGGCAATATCTGAAATTATAAATTCATTATTTGACATAGAAAAGGGTTACATTTTCCCAATTTGAATGCATGAAGTATTGTCTGAATAACTATCACACTGCAAACTGTATTTTAGTACATTCTATTTGAGTTGATTGTTTGCTTTTTCTATTTTTTTTCTTCATGATTTCGGCACATAGGGCTTTAATGGTTAATGTGTGTCACTGGGCAGCCTCCTAAATATTAAAGAGCCACCCAAAGTCAACAAGTCTAAGCAAAAATGAATAAATAAATAACCCACAAAAACAGGTCTGACCCATGGCTCCCGGACTGGCATTATCTGAAATATAGAAATTCATTAATTCACTTAGTAAAGGGTTAAATTATCCAAATTTGAATGTACTCTCTGAAAAACTATCACACAGAACACTGTATTTTAGTACATTTTAATTGAGTTGATTTGCATTTAATATGAGTATGCCTACTCATCTTGAAATTAGAGGTATATCCTATTTCATGATTTTGGCACATTGGGCTTTTACATATTTAAACATTAAATTACAGAAAACTTGTAATACAAATTTCCTGTGTAAAAGACGTTTCATCTAATATGTAAACACAATGAAAAAGTAGTTTTGAAACCGGCTTCATCTAATGTTCAGATTTTTTCTTTTTAAACTTTATGCAAATCAGCACATATTTAATTAGATTGTGCCTAATTTGCATATTCAAACATTACATTTCAGATAACTTGTAATACATTTTTGTCCATATTAATGTAAGTAATCAACTGGGGAAGTTTCATAGTGATATCTGCTAGTTAATTTTGTTACCCTATTCACCTGTAGTGTCTCACCTTGTATTCAATACATTGAACAAGAAAAGGTTAATATACAAAATTGCCCAAGGGATATCACTGGGCACCCTCCTAAATCTTAAATAGATACCTTTGGTCTACAAGATTCTGCAAAAAAAAAAAAACTTTAACCGACAAAACCAGGTCTGACCCCATGGCTGCCGGACTATATAGTAAAGTAATATAAAGACACCTGTGTCTAGAAGGTCCAATGATTGGTCGATCAGTACTCCTGGCTATAATTCCACCATGAAGACTAACACTCAGAACATTTCAAATACAAAAACATTTGGAAGTCTATCATTAAGGAATGTAAGGAATATGGCAAATGTGCAAATGTTGCCTAGAGCAAGCCGTCACCACAAACTGAATCACCATTCGAGAAGAATAATGGTGGGGGAGGCCATCAAGGCACCTATGACAACTCTGAACAAGTTAAAAGCTTCAGCAGCTGAAATGGGATAAACTGCATACAACAACTTATGCGTAGAACCACTTCATCATTGGTTTGCACTGTTTGCACACGTTTTTTGTAAAGTACCTTCACAATGATCTATTACGTTTATCCACTTACAAATCCCCTTTGACACCGAGCCGTACTTTCACTATTAAAAATAGCTGAATGCAGCCAGTCTCGTTCCCAATCCCTCGAAGTGATCTTGGCAGTGGTTCACTCACTCTACTAATGGAGTTACGACTAATGATTTTTGGACTGCTCTAGGAGAATTGTGTGACTTCAATACATTTCAGGAGATATTGAGAGATGATCAGGAGAGAGAAGAATGTCCATGAAATAGACGGGGTCTGTAGAGACAGAACACAGGTAAAAAGAAAAGGAGGAGGCGGAGAAAAACGGTCGCTCCACATTCCGCTCATTCTACCGACCCGCAAGAGGACGTGTCTGGACAGGCCTCTCTCCCCTCACATCTCTGCTGCTCTCAGCATCTAGTCAGCTAGCTTTTCATCTATTCTACTCGACTCACCCCCAACTCTGTCAGTTATCTCCTACACCTTCTCTTCTCACCTTGCGTTCTCTTTCTCTCTCTCTCTTTCTTTTACAGAATCTTTTTTTTTCTTTTCTCCTAAATCCCCCTACGGTCTGCCCAAAGCCCTTGGGGCCTTCCACTGTAATCCAGAACAAGGTTCATCAGCCTCAAGCCAGCTATTTACACACGTCATTCTCAGGAAATGACGAGTAACTACTCTGTATACACCTGCAAATCTGTTGTAAATGCTGTGTTCACTTATCACTCCAAGAGAGGGGGGACCAGACACTGCACGTTTTTGACACATCTGTACACAGGCAGCTGACTAAAGTCCTACACTCAATGTGTGTAATGACACCCCAGGCTAAGCTAATAATGTAGCCTACAACTGTAACAACAAGTGAACAAGTTGCTTTCCTTTTTTGGCCTGTCTAGGTAGTGGGAAGTCATAGTGCTTGTGTATGTCTAATCTCCAATGTTCAAAGCTTTTAGGTTGTAGAGATGCTTGTACTGAAACAAAAGTCCCACGTGTAGTCTATGTACAGTATGCAAGATTGCTGCCATGCTGCAGGCTTCTGTTTATCTTGTGACTCCCATTACGCTCTGGCGCAACTGGCCTCTAGTTTCAGTTCCAGATTTTAATGTGCTCTCCTGTGGTTCTCCACAGCCAGGCCCTTTGTGTTCTGGCTGGGTTACTAGGTCGCGGTCCCTTAAGCTTTGACCCTGAGCAGCCTAGTGCTAGCAGAACAATTTACACATTCCACAGATTAGAAAGTGCCCTGGGGCATTAGTGAAAGATTTTGCAACGAGGGCTTGTGGTGTGTAGGTGGATGTGTGGCCATTGTGGTTTATCGTTTCATGCCCTTTGCTGTTTGTTCAAGCACAGTTTTAGCCCTGAGGTAAACAATGGTCCGAGCGTCACAGAATTTCCATTCGTTTTATTACAGGATGAGGTGGTCATAGTGAACGATTTCCTATTTTTACTTCACTTCATGTTTTTTTTAAATGGCCTGTTTTTTCACAAATATTCAGTGCAGAAGTGGCCACATGATACTCATCTGACCAGCCTCTTGGCTCGTATTCTAAATTTAAATAGTGTTGATTTCTTGAATTTCTCCTGGGGATCAATAAAGTATCTATCTATCTATCTATGTTTTGTAGACACCCGTCACCCAAAATACGTTTTCCACAATTCCTTAAATATTGTCCTATCTAAGAGTATGGTCTGACTGTGGCTATGATCGGCGCTAGGAAGACTAAGGTTGTTCATTTCCAAAGCAAACACACACACACACTGACAACAGATTCTGTGCTGTGCTCTCACAATGAAATATAAAGTAAGTAAACTTGGTGTAAAGATGCAATAGATGTTATCTGATGCAGTTGTGTGGATGGAAAGAAACGTGAGGTTATATTACTACATCTATTTCGACATATTACTACTATCACTTCATCTCTCCTGCAGGTCTTTGTTAGTGTGCTGCTTGATCCAGTGTCTCTCCTAGTTGACACAAAGCTCCTAATGCCACTGTGTGATTGTGTGTCGTTGCAGCACATGTGGAGAATGAGGAGCAGTATATCCAGGCGCTGGAGAAGTTTGGGGAGAACTGTGTGTACAGGGATGACCCCGATGTCGGTTCGGCCTTCCTCAAGTTTGCTGTGTTCACAAAAGAGCTCACCGCCCTCTTCAAAAACCTGGTATGAGGTTACTGTTGGCTGAACTTCACTTCTCATTTTCCCCCCTTGTTCTCATTTTCTCTCTCCATTGGCCGATTGCTTTCACTTGTTAGGTCTCACATGGTTTGTATCTCTAGATCTTACCTATTATCACTTCTCCAGATTCTTGTATATCTTTCATTGTCGTCAAAGATGCCTAGCAGAGAGCTCTTAGGACAAAAGAGCTTGTTGTTCGATGAGGCTATTTGATCATTCAAGAACCTGCCCTGTCCTGAGCACAATGCAACATGCAAAAAAATAGGGATCTTGTTTTTCCATTTTACTGACTCATGTGGAATCCTCACACCATCATAAATGTGCTATGTGCTTTACCTACTGAGCAAAATGCTTTGTAATCTTCCTGTCACTATGTATTTAACTGTGGTAGCTGAGGTCTGTTTTAGACTGTGAGGTTTATATTACCAACTTTAATGTAGCACAGTGGTGAGGAAGTCTACCGTTTTTAGACTTCATGCTAGCATGTTTGCTTCCGTCTGATATTGCATATTCAAGCATGGTGAAGGAAAGCATGGGGTGCTTTGTCAGCTGAAGTCACAGTCTATGCCTTTCTCTGTTTGCAGCTGCAGAATATGAACAACATCATCACGTTCCCATTGGACAGTCTGCTTAAGGGAGACTTGAAGGGCGTGAAGGGGGTATGTGGCTTAGCTGTGTGTTTCGCTTGTTTTCCTCTCATCATCTCATGTTATTTTCAGGACAAATGAATAGTGAAATAGTTCAAGCACCTTACGTACATGGCTAAATACAACCTCTTATGTTCTTATTTATCACCCCCCTGCTTCTGGCTCCATGTAATATTTATGGTCTCTTTTTATGTGTGGTTTTCACAGGACTTGAAAAAGCCTTTCGATAAAGCCTGGAAGGACTATGATACAAAAGTGTAAGACATAATGTTTTTTCTTCTGCTTCTTCTTGTACAGCGAGCAGTCAAACACTTTGGTCTAGACAAGTTTCAGTTCAGAGTCTATTGACAAGGCAAATAAGCTAATGGTGGTTTATACTTCAGTTTAAAGACTACGGTAGTTGCCAGTGTAGTGTTCACTGTTCAGTGCATTAGACTAGAACAAGCAATTCATATGGTTTAACTAAGGAAACACCATCATGTAGTAAGTTAGATTTATACTGAATGCTGTATGTTACCTAATAGCAATGTGACTCATAAACAACAATATTTGAGTTCTACAAAATGATTTTGTCCCCTAGCTAAAGCTTACTTTAATTAGTCTAATGAAATGGAAAAAGCACACTCACTCACACCTTTAGCTAGACCCTCTTGGATGATTGTAGTGGCACTATAACAAGTCCACGGTTATCAGGTAGAGGGCCAGGCCTTGTATAAATACTCATTCTGACCGTCAGCGGGATTTAAAAAAGGGCTTTGTTTCGGTCTCTGACATCCCTTTTATCCACAGGGTTTCAAAACAAGAAGCCGATAGTTGGCTGAGGCTCAGATGCATGTTTAGCCTCTTTTATGTGTGTGGGAATGTGAAGTGGCTTGACCTATGACTTCATGTTTCAGGAATGTGCTCTGTGCTTTATTGACTCATGTTGAAAACTGTAATGTTGCCATAGAAAATCAGAGAGGTTTAAAGCCGCTCTGTTGGATATTGTTCAAAAGAGGGTCCTTAAAACAGCTTTTGTGTAGCTCTTGACTTTCAACATCTCAACATGAAGTTTGACCCTCCAACTCTTTGACCCCTCACATAGCAACAAGATTGAGAAGGAGAAAAGGGAGCATGCAAAGCAGCACGGGATGATCCGAACGGAGTTCAGCGGAGGAGAGATCGCCGAGGAAATGGAAAAGGAGAGACGCCTTTTCCAATTGCAGATGTGCGAGGTACTGATCAAGCCTGCAGTACAGCTTCCAGCCACTAGGGGCAGAATTGCCCTGCTGATTGATTTCCTTCTGTGTCAATGAACCATAGCAGGGTGTGGGAGATAGCACCATTAGACACCATTGCCAAAAAGTATAACCTTAGCTACCCCCCAATGATACAGTCATGAAGTGAAAAAGGGAAAGTATTTATAAACCACAATGATACAGTTCCTTATGTTACCATTTGCTATTTGTTTTGTCTGTATCTCAGTATCTTCTCAAAGTGAATGAAATCAAAGTGAAGAAAGGTGTGGATCTTCTCCAGAACCTTATCAAGTATTTCCATGCTCAGTGCAAGTAAGTCACAGTGTTCCTTTCCATCCTCTTATAGACCCTTTCAACAAGGTAAACAAAAACAATGCTTGAACGTTCTATTTGGGCCCCAATCTACTTCCTCTGCATTAAGGGACTTGCCTAAAAGGACTTTGGCTATAAGCACATAGCCAATTAAACATGATCAAGGAAAAAAAGTGAGCGGGGCACTTTTTGAAACTAGTTCAGTTCTTGTGTGAGCCTATCAGTGCTTTCTATTGAACACACTTTTAAAAATACAGCGATGATACAGAAAACCGTGATAATTTTGGTCACTATGGACCCTTTCAAGAGAGTTCCATTCTCAGCATCATAGTTGGCCCCACAAGACTTCCTTTTTAACATTCCATATGTTATCTTAATGCAGAGGAAGTAGATTGGGAACCAAATAGAACGTTCAAGCATTGTTTTTGTTTTTGTTTTTATTGTTGAAAGGGTCTATAGATCATTTATGATGTATGATTGCACCTCATAAGTGTAATTACAATGAGAATGTTTATCTTTAATGTCACAGCTTCTTCCAAGATGGTCTGAAGGTGGTGGAGAGCCTCAAACCTACCATGGAGAAACTCTCTACAGACCTTTCAGCAGTAAGTCGGGTGATCGTATTGTTCAATGCTAAAAAGAGCAACAATGTCAATGGGATTTTTTTATAAGCTGTTAGGGCTAATGACAACAACTTATGATTTGCTCTGTGACAGATCAAGTAGAGCCAGGATGGGTAGAGGAAACAGTATACCTGGCCTATAGACCTGATTTACATTTACATTTACATTTACAACATGACCTTTTGCAGAATCCTTTACTTGTAAAAAGGGTTCTTAACAAACAAATTCACAGTATAGTCACAAGGAATGCAGTGGAATTAAATTGGTATGTCCTTTTTGATTGGATTTTGTTTTATGTCAGAGGAGATCATAGGAGACTTGGAGAGATGCTGAGGAGAGATGCTATAGTAAATGGCCTTTTGAAAGTACAGAGTCTACTCATGGCCATATATAGTACTCACTCTAAAACCTCATGTGGGAAACACAATCTGAAATTAGTCTGCGGTCGACCCAGCAGGCTTTGCCAACACAGATAAGGGGACTGAAAGGTGCCAAGAAGTGCATGGGTTCTCCCTGTGGAAGTAGTGAAAATATCAAAGTAGTCAAGGAGTCAAAGAATATGTGTATTATGCATAGTGAAGTGTCTATGTTGTGCTTCTATACTTTCTTTGCAGATCATGTGTTAGGCAGGCAGTGACAGGCATTACAACTATCGTTGTCTGAGGGTCCCAGCAAGCAAGAAGTAAATTCACAGTGTTCTATGGGAACAAAAATGAAATGTCAGCCATTGCCAAGGCTTCTTCTGCTTCTTCTTTATTGGCTTGTAGAGCGAGCAGTTCTTGCCATGCCACAAGGTGTGCACCACACAGCATGTGTGAATGTGTATCTTGTGATTTGCTCTGTGACAGATGAAGCAGGGCCAGGATGGGGAGAGGAAACAGTTGGCACAGCTCCGGGACGCACTCAAGTCCTCCCTGCAGGCAGATGCGAAGGAGGTGAGTGGCGTTTTTTCAGAAGACGTTGGAAAAATGAGTAATGTCTTTCTAAAATGTTTCCAGTTGTTCACTTATGTTATCGGGTTGGCTCTTTTACCAGGATGCCCAATCCAAACAGAATCCTGGCTACAGTCTTCATCAGCTCCAGGGGAACAAAGCCCATGGGACAGAACGTTCTGGAATGCTGTACAAGAGAAGTGAAGGGTAGGTGGGCCTTTGTTGAATCATGAGTTATAACTGTGTGGTATCCATTGCCAGGAAGGGAGATAATGTTGACACACACACACACACATATGCACACACACACACACACACACACACACAAACACGCACACACTGATCAGTTCTCTCACTAATCGGCTGCTTGTTGTCCAGTCTGCGAAGGGTCTGGCAGAAGAGGAAATGTTCGGTGCGGAACGGGTTCCTCACCATATCTCACGGAACGGTAAGAACACATTCAAAGTGAGGAGTACTATGCATTCTCTAGCTTCTCTCACCCATCTATCTGATCTGTCTGTTGATCTATAATATACCATCTCACACCTTTATGCACCTAGCTTCCTTAATCTTATCACATGTTTTTTTTTAACAACCATTCTAATGTAGGCAAACAGCCCACCCGCCAAATTGAACCTGCTGACCTGTCAGGTGAAGCACAACCCAGATGAGAAGAGGAGCTTTGACCTAATCTCACGTGAGATTCCCTTCTTTACACATATTTCACCCAGCCATAGACCTCTGAAGTTCACTTACAAAAAGGAGCCAAAGCTGCCATATGATGCCATAAGAAAAATCGCAAGTACCCTGATCTCCTTATATGGGCAAAGATTTTATGTAGGCGATCTTCAGAGGTCTACTTCACCAAAGAAACATGGATTACCAAAGCTTCCACACAAGCCTAGTCAGAGTGAAGCTGCTTCTCTGGTAAAATATCAGGTGGCTGAAGCCATCATCTCCATTTGAATGGACCCGTATCAATGTCTGTAAAGCAGAAGAAGCATATGAAGTCCAACGATGATACTTCCATGATGTTTCCCATCAATTCCTGTATTAGGTCTGCTATTTAGTTAAAGGTTGTATCAGCGATGGTGGGGTAACGTCACTTCTGTTGACGTTAAAACAAAACAGAGAGCTAGCTCGCTACTTTTTCCCCCACCCTCCCGTGCAATTGAAACTCTCCTGAATGCGCATCTCGTCGGTTATTGGTTGGAACACTTTATTTTGCCTTTAAGACACTTGTTGTTAGCAATTGTTTTTGTGTGCAGATCTCAGAGCCTAGGCTGCCTATAGAGAAGCATTTTTTGACGGCCTGCTTATGGGGCGGGTAGCGGATCGTTAGGGAAGATTAGATGAATGTGATCATTTATGTTTGGGCCTTTTTTGGGCCTGCAATCGCTGATACAACCTTTAACACTGTTGTTCTCTCCTCTCGTTTGTCACCCAGATGACAGAACATATCACTTCCAGGCAGAGGATGAGGGAGAGTGTCAGATGTAAGTGGCCTTGAATCATGTTCATAGAGCATGTGTTCTATGTTCTATATTCTGTGTTCTGTTTTTTACCATTTGCATTGTGTGTTTCTTTTGTTCTTTTTTTCTTCTTTTCTTTCTTCTTTCTATCTGTTTTTACGGCATACAGTCATAAAAACCCTTCTAGGGACAAGTGTCATAAATTAGCATTAGCTATAAACACCATGATACTTGCATCAGATAGCTGTTTTCAGTTATGTGTATACTGCATCTGTCCCTATCAAAGAAACTCTAGTAATAATAAGTAAGGGATAATGGATGACAAGGTGGTCTGTTCACAGAAGTTAATGCACGGTCGAGGTTGTAAAACGGCCCGACGCGAAGCGGTTTAAACCTCGTAAGTGCATTAACTTCTGTGAACAGACCACAGTGGAGTCCATTATCCCGCTTATTCCACTGTTGCCACTTGCGTTGTGTTCATTTCCTGTTACAATTTAAACGTTTTAATCGCTACAACTTGTCTTGTTTGTAGAACTACTTTCTTCCAACACATATCAACTAATTTCTTAACTTGCAGGGCAAACTGCCATTACTAGTTCTAAATGGATGGTTGCTACGGCCAAAGGCCAGTCGTTAGTTCTATCTCTCCCGTTGTCAAGCGGGCATATCCCAAGATTCTGATGAACTTTAGCTTGGAAACATCGCTATTTTACTTAGCCTGCTGTCATCCATCTAGCTAAAAGCCACCTCCGTCATATGCTACAATGTTGCCATGTTCTGAACGTCTGCATTTTACAGCTCGGATGCAACGTGACAGTTCATTTAAACTTCACAACGAGTTCGGCGAATTAATATACAAGTGTGATACGGCCCACAAAATGGATCTTCTTCATAGATGTGCAGATAACATACGGTTAATGGTCGTTCTAAATTACGTAGGACAATGGGAAATTCAACCTGTTGACCTCTAATTATGCTATAGTAAGATGGAGACAGGGATCTGGTAGTTCACCTGTTTATCACCATTAATAACTATATTATTTTAAGCATATGCACTGACATGTCAAATTCTGACATAATCATATGCGTCCCGTCATAGATATTGATAATGAAATTATCAATGAAACTGTGAAAACAGACAATGATCAAACAAATGATGGTTTCATGATACAATGATTGATTGATTTCATAGATGGATTGATTGATGGACATTATGATTGTTTTGTGTCTGTAGTTGGATCTCAGTGCTACAGAACAGTAAGGAAGAGGCTTTGAACAACGCTTTCAAAGGTGACCCTGAGGAGAGTGGCGAGAACAACATTGTCCAAGAGCTGACCCGCGCCATCGTTGAGGAGGTCAAAAGGATGAGCGGCAACAGCGAATGTTGTGACTGCGGAGCGGCCGGTGAGAAACTCTTCAGGGTTTACCAGGAAGAAAACAACACTGTTTTGGTTTCCTAGGTCAACTGCTAGAGAATAATGATAGTTATGGGTGCTGGGGATGCCTTTGTAATAATTGAAGTAGGTCGCTTTGGATAAAAGCGTAAGTCAAATTAATAAGCATGGAGGGAAATGGTAACACACCTGTTATTATCAACAGCCAGGGGCCATAGTGAATGATGGTGTGTTGTTTTGTTTCTATTTCAAGCCACAAGGCCCCCTGGGGAAATAGGCATTGTGTTTGATTTGTCTCATTGTCTCATCATTACTGTAGCCATTAGTGTTGACAGGCAGGTTCGATGGGGTTTTTCCAGCGAGAGGATACCGTAACTAGCCTGTCATGACTCAATCGTGAGTTGGGCTGCTTGTAAGGTCAAATGAAGAGGTGATGATATAATAGCAGGACCTTCCCTGGATGTTTGTTTGTGTCTCAGAAGCCTTTCAGTGTCAGTTCGGATTCAGTTTCAGTTTCAGGGTAAAGTTTTTCAGGGTAAATATGTCTGTCTGTCTCTCAGCCTTTCTCCCCCTAAGATAGAGAGGAAACTGCAACACCTTGATAGATTATACTGGTACAGGTGCTTCTTTTGTGCAGGACAACTTCAGAGTAACATAAAATAAAGTTTATTTATAACAAGCTTGTAGCAGGAAACAGCAAGTTGGGTGTCCTGACTAATATTTCAGATAGTTAACAAGGTTACTCAGTGGGTCACCACTTCCTGCTTCGAGCTCATTATAAATATGCTGTGCTTTCTACATCAGAGTTACTCTGATGAAAGTCTGACTGACCAAAACGTTGGTTTATAAATAAACCGGAGCAAGCAGTGTTGCACTTTCCGTTACTCTGAAGCCTTTCTCTTTCGAACCTCTAGAAGATTGTTTTTTCTTTATGCCATTTGACACCCCGTAGGCGTGCTTAAAGTACCTGTTCCTTAAAGTACCTGACACTCCTTTCGGGTGTCAAAGGTGAAATCGCCATAATTACGCTGAAGAAGGGACGTCTGTGGGGCGATTAAAAAAGTGTAAAAAAGAACTCTGAGAGCTATCCTTTATTTCTAAAGTTTATTTTGATGCTCATGAGGATTTAGCACTTAGGTGAGAATATACTAAGGTGTTAAGGGTGTTAAGTCCGGTTATTAATGTGCAAAGTATCAATTCAGTCTGGGACTTGATGTATTGACCTGTATTGATGTATTCCCCTAAAGATCCAACCTGGCTCTCCACCAATCTTGGAGTGTTAATCTGTATTGAATGTTCTGGAATTCATCGGGAGATGGGGGTCCACTACTCCAGAATCCAATCTCTGACATTAGACGTCCTTGGGACCTCGGAACTTTTGGTGAGACTAGAATCATGCTTGTAAAATCTTTGTGGAATTTTTTCATGAGTTTCATTATGAGTGTGGGAAATCAACTAAAGAGTCCTGCACTGCTAGTAAAGCTGTTTCTTGTAACAAACTACTCTGGCCACCCCTCAGCTGGCTAAGAATATTGGGAATGCTGTCTTCAACGAGGTCATGGAGGCTAATCTGTCAGCAGAAGATGTCTCCAAACCCAAGCCCTCCAGTGACATGTGAGTGACATGACAAGCCACACTCATGATATTTCATTTGAATCAAGTCGGCATTACAATTTGAATAGTCTACAATGCATTTATTATGCTTTATTCCTCGTCTGTAGGCTATACTAGTTATGTCTACTAGGCTTGTGCAAAATTCCAGAATTGAATTGAAACTGGCTCTAAAATTCCAATTCAATTCTTGAATTTCACTTGCATTTCAATTGAGGTAGCAAACAGGAAGCAGAATTGCAATTTGAATTGTGCACAACCCTGATGTCTACTAGTATAGATATAGTAGTTATGCATGAAAAATGGATTTTAATGCATATTATCTATTCATAAAAGGAATAAGTACCTTATATTTAGCTATGAACAATTTACTGTAGGCCTACTACTTTCATGTCTGTGGCCCTGTGTACGTGTTGCAATTTGTAAACGTATTACTTATATTTGTTTCTGAATGGAAATATGTTGGTTTTTAATCATACCACAGATGGCACACTGGATTGGAAAAATGTCATGTGAATGTTATTTGCTCTTCTATTGTGGCACGCAGGCAGACAAGGAAAGACTACATCACGGCCAAGTACACGGAGAAGCGATTCGCTCAGCGCAAATTCGCCGACGCCACGTCCAGACAGCACGCCCTGCGGGAGGCCGTGCGGATCCGCGATATCCTCACCCTGCTACAGGTCTTCGCTGAGGGAGTTGACCTAATGGAGGCCATCCCCCCTGGCCAACATGAGCATGTGAGTGAGAACCCCATCCCACACAGTTGATGACTCCATATCTGGGCTGGGTAGGGGCCAGGTTTGCGTCATCTGCTGGAATGTTATACATTTATGTTTAGCTATGGCCTTTTGGATGAAATTGTACCCACTGGGTTACAAAGGGACTTTGGATGGTTTCCTGTAAATTTCTGAGCTAGTATTTTAAGTGTAAGTTCTTAAGTGTGAGTTCTTATGAAGCACAGTGTGTCTGCTCTTGAGGTAAAATATGGAGAATTATTTTGGTGAAAAGAATGGGGGATTGAGTTCTAATCAGTTTTCACAGCTGCAATGATACACACACACACCGCATCGATGCATTTGAAACTGACTGAACAGCCTTCTATTTGCCCCTTGTTATGGAATCTCTCTCCTGACCCTCCAGGAGCCTGGCGAGACGGCACTGCACTTGGCCGTGCGGACGGTGGACAGGAACTCCCTCCACATCGTGGACTTCCTGGCACAGAACAGGTAAACTACGGCAGCCAAAAAGGGTCATGTGTATGAGGAGGGTTTAACATTATGCAACATCAGGCTATGTTGTCACTTACTGTGACAAGGAAAGGATGGAGGATATATGCGAGGGAAATGAAGTGGAATTTAAATGAGGTCGATATGAAATGATAACAGAACTTTGAATGAACCTTTGGTCTGCTGTTGACAGCCATGAGGTTTTATTGCACTGCTAGTATATTTTGGCACTTGGGTTATGCACTGTATGGGTCTGCAGTGCACACACATTGTCATATACAACATTCTAGATCATGCTCATGTTTAAACTGTGCTGTAAGTTAAGTACTGTCTGCGCTGTTCTAGGTTTATGAATTTGTTTGTATGTGTTTTTTAATACGGATGTATGTATGTGTTTGTAATATGGATGTTTGTATGTAATATGGATGTATGTATGTGTTTGTAATATGGATGTTTGTATGTGTTTTTTAATACGGATGTATGTATGTGTTTGTAATATGGATGTTTGTATGTAACATGGATGTTTGTGTGTGTTTTAAATATGGATGTTTGTGTGTGTTTTTAATATGGGTGTTTGTGTGTGTTTTAAATATGGATATTTGTATGTGATTTAATGTGGATATTTGTGTTTTTAGGGTGTTTGTGTTTTTAATATGGGTGTTTGTGTTTGTGTTTGTAAAATGGATATGTGTATGTGTTTTTAATATGGGCGTTTGTATGTGTTTGTAATATGGATATTTGTATGTGTTTTTAATATGGATGTTTGTATGTGTTTGTAATATGGATATTTTTATGTGTTTTGAAAATGGGTGTTTGTATGTGTCTTTAATATGGATATTTGTGTGTGTTTTTATTGTGGATGTTTGCATGTGTTTTGTGCAGTGTGAGCCTGGACAAGCAGACGGGCAAAGGGAGCACAGCTCTGCACTACTGCTGCCTGACGGACAACAGTGAATGTCTGAAACTGCTGCTAAGGGGGAAGGCTTCTGTCGCTACAGGTAGACAGACATCTGAGTGTTGAGAAGTAAACCATAATGATGATGAACTCCAACAAAGTCAAACAGAGAGGAGTGTTCACTAAGCAGTGTCAATGCAGTGTCAGACTGCATTAACGGAGAAGAACATCCGCTAACAGATCGAAATTCTATGAAAACAAGCAGTATAGCATTATTGTTTATAGTTACTGCTAATACACTGCACATACTTATATTTAATTTATACTACTCTAACCCACCTTCTGAAAACAACTGTATACTACTGTCTACGCTGCACTATATCTTTTGTCCTGTCAATGCACCAACTACTTTTTATATCACATTGCACTTTTCTGCTTTTTTGCACTTCTGGTTAGACACAAACTGCATTTCATTGTCTCTGTACTTGTACTCTGCACAATGACAATAAAGTTGAATCTAATCTAATCTAATCTAATTAAATGAACTCACGACTGCAATCTCTTCTGCTCCTTTAGCCAACGAAGCAGGGGAGACTCCTCTGGACCTGGCCAGGCGTCTCAGACACACTCAGTGTGAGGAGCTGGTAGGTACTTGGGGATCAATAAAGTATCTATCTATCTATCTATCTACTTCTCCTCAGAAGAGTGCTGGGAGTGGAGTGCAGCAGTCGAGTGCTGCAAATGCTGCAGGGTCAGCAGCATCGCATAAACTGGTATTAGGAGACTACAGCTGTGAGAATGGTGGACATGAGGAAGAATTCTTTGTCAAAAATTGTTGCTGTAAGGCACTAGTCTGTTACATTGGAAGGTTATGAAAGTGGCATATCATGTTGACTACTGTGTGTTGATTGCATGGACAGTGAGGGGTATATCAGTTGCTCAGCCAGCAAAAGTGATGCAGAAGCCTTTTACCTCTGTCATCCTCGCTGTCAACACTGACCTCAACCTACCCCCCTCCCCCACCCCCCCAATCTGACGACCTGTTTTTTCCCTCTACTGTGATTGACAGCTGACACAGGTACAGACAGGCAAGTTTAACGTCCACGTGCACGTGGAGTATGAGTGGAGGCTCCACAACAACGACCTGGACGAGAGCGACGAGGAGATGGAGGAGAAGGTGAGGCGCCAGGCGGAGTAGAAAACAAATTGAAACACCAACACTAACAACACCGCTCCATTTCACTTGCACTTCCAACCATAGTATACAGTAGTCCTCCACAATGCAAAGGCCATTGTGTTTATCAGAGGGAAACAATGGCCAAAGATGGAGGAATAGAGATCTATTCTTTCTCGATTCTCAGACAGCTGTGAACTTGTTTCATGGTGTAAATGGTTCCCATTGGTTCACAGTGTGCACCTCAAACACCTTCCTTGCTCCCTTGATGTAATTGTACAATTGAATCACTTTTGGGAGGAAAGAAGACAGTGTTTGGATTTCCTTTATTATCCGGCGCCTGTTGGAATACCGTATATAGATGTGTGTGTGCGCTTTCCCACATTACACCTTAGCGTTAGACCTTTAAGCGTTTGTACTTGCTTGTGGTCTGCAGCCCATCCCTCAGGGCCGGCGAGAGGAACGCCCAGTCAGCTGTTTCATCCCGGGAAGCGGCCCCATGCAGCCGAACATGGCCTGTCTGGCCCGTGACGCCGCGTCGCTTGTGGCCAGCAGGGAGCGCCAGCGAGGCTACAACCCCAGCATGGTCTCCAACGAGACGTACGGCACCATGTTGGACCTGGCCTCCCCCCCGCCCAGTGCGCCAAGCCTGCCGGGCGGCCTCGTGGTCCCAGCGGTCCCAGCGGTCCCAGTGCCCCCACTCCCGCCACGCAACCCTGCCAAAGGTAAGGAAGACACCGCTCAGGTAAACGCCCACAACTGGACACCAGCCACCGTGGAGGTGATGGGTTCATCACCATCGATTGATGGAATGATGGATTCATCATTCGTTCTGAGACGGCAAGCTTCATTTTGTTCTAAACCAGTGTTTCTCAAACTTTTTTAGACGAAGGACCACTTAACCAATAAAAAAGAAACGCACGGTCCACCTAGCTAAAAAAAAAATTGTAGACCTACTTCAACAGTATATTAGCCTACACAATAAGCCTTCTCACTGAACCACCTTGCTTATTGTCTTTGCACTTTGCTTATTGTGTCAGAGGATTCATATGATTTAAACGGGCATATCTTACATAGACAGTGTTGCAGAACTGTTTGGATTTACATACAAGTTGATTCAATATTGCAAACAACTCATCTATATTATATTTTACCACGTCTGCTCGCGCACCACTTGGGATAGCTTGCGGACCACACTTTGAGAAACACTGTTCTAAACATTACAAGACTGACTGAAGAACAGTAATGTGACGTCCAGGAAGATGCTGTGCTCCAGTGTGCTGCTGTGGTTGGGCGTTATTTCATGTGTTTCTATGCGTATGTTGCTAAATGGCTGGTTGGTTGGTTTGACTGGTTGTTGGTTGGTTTGCTTGTGGTGCTGCAGGAGCAGGAGCAGGAGCAGGAGCAGGAGCTCCAGGTTGGACGCCCAATTCCATGGAGTCCACTGGGAGACAGAGGTCTGCCTCAGACCCCTACAACCCAGAGACATACATCCCTATGAATGGTGAGGGCCTCCAACAGCATTCTCAGTCTCACAGACGGCTCCTCAGTGGAAAAAATGCACTCAGTAACAGCATTTGAGGATTTGATATTTCATTTTTTATCTATATGTTATATTTCATTTTAGACCCTGGGCTTTTGTGACAGGGTATAGTTTTACTCATTTACTTGTTGTTAGTTGAAGTTGGGTGTGTTGTTTAGGGGGCGTGGTGGAATATGGATTACTCAGCATGGCCTTTGGCATTGACATGTGAAGTAGCGTTGCCCATAGTTCTATCTATCTATCTATCTATCTATCTATCTATCTATCTATCGAAGTTCTCCAAATCTCTCCCTCGCTCGCTCCCACAGTTGTTCCTCCGCCGGCTCCACCTCCTCCCGTCTCCAAGAGAACAGCTACGGCGAACAAGGGCAAAACCCCCCCGTTGCCTCCTGTTCCAGGCGCCCCACCGCTGCCCTCCCTCCCCCACGGGCCTCCTCGCTTGCCCCCAGCGCCCACTCTGCCCCCAGCACCCCCCTACAAGCCCACCCCCCCCCCCCCACCGGTCCACCGGGCTTCAGGGCCCAAATCACCAAGCGGGTATGTGGGGTCATGGATGTGTGTGTGTGTGGGTGTGTGTGGTTGGAAGTTGTCTGTTTTGGGTTTCATTACATTATCATGACATTATGTCATCCTGTAACTGTATTTATAAGTTAGTATTTGTTGTTTACATGGGTTGGTTTGTTTGTATTTTCTAACAGTGAATTTGTAGAACTCCAGATATTCCTGACCAAAACCCAAAAGACCACATCTGTAGCATACCAGCAGCATTCATGTCAAAAAAAATCAGACAACCTATTGACTCAAACGCACTGTTAATGACACTGTCAGTGACAAACCTTCGTAGTTTGAAAGGGGGTAATCATAAATAAAGCTTCTGTATTTACTTTTATACTGTGCTGTACATCCCAACTTTAAATAATATCTGTTCAATTTGATATACATATCAAAGATTACATTCGATTTATAAACTTCCAAACATGAACAACAGCAGTTTCCATAAAATTAATTCGGGTCACTTTCACTTTTTCTAAGGTTTTCAGCTATCCATACGCAATTTAATGTTGTTATATGGAAAGCTGGATCTGCTCCAATGCTGTGGTAAAGTATAACCACCAGTAGAAATAGGAAATCCCCACTTCCTCCTTCTGGAAAGTAGTCCAATCTTTGAAAGAACTAACAATGCCCCCACCCCCAACTATTGTTTGCATGTTTGACTCCAAACACAATGCTAACAAAACTGACAGTTTTATTGCAAACAAGTGTATCAGTTTTATCTGGTTCTTCATTTTTTGGTCTATTGTCCACTTACATAAAAGCGGCCATTGTAAAAGCATTTTGAGTCAATGGGTTTTCTATTTTTACCTAAATACAAAGATACAATTTTGAATTGCAGTAATGGGCCATTGGGATTAAATTGGAAAAGCTTTGCCTGGAAAACTGGATATGAGGACATTCTTGTGATGCTTGCTATAGGTAGTGTAACTGGGCTTTTGTTTTTTTTGCAGCAATTTAGATGCCAGTGTCACCAAAGGGACAGCCAGGCGTCCCCCACCTTTAGACAGAGGTATTAACAAAGAAATATTTTAGAGTAATTACATATCACACAGTGAATTACATGTCTGAACCGTCTATATTGATACTTGTTACATCTAAATGTATTATAGTTTTTCTCAGTCGCTTTGGTGCTTTTCTCAGATCAGAATGAAAATTCTCATAACTATTAGTTCAACCTCCACAACATTGAGTCATTTGTGCACATCATAGTAGCAATTTCTCCTTCCTCTGAAGAAATTGCAACTGCTTTTGTATCAGTTGCTTTGTCATGTCAGTCAAAATGAACTATACTTATGGATGCTGAATAGTCGTTCCCAATACAACTAATAGTCTTCATTTCATTGCTTGAGTCATTTACAAAATTGGTGAACTAGTTATCAAATTCTGTCACAATGCTGTAGAATTGCAAAGAGCATATACAGTAAAACTATGAAACGTACATATTCAGTGTCTTGTACTCACGGGCAGCCGTGGCCTACTGGTTAGCGCTTAGCCAGTAGGCCACGGCTGAAGTGCCCTTGAGCAAGGCACCTAACCCCTCACTGCTCCCGAGCGCCGCTGTTATTGCAGGCAGCTCACTGCGCCAGGATTAGTGTGTGCTTCACCTCACTGTGTGCAGTGTGTTTCACTAATTCACGGATTGGGATAAATGCAGAGACCAAATTTCCCTCACGGGATCAAAAGAGTACATATACTTACTACTATACATACATACTACAGCAATTTGTAACTTTACTGTAGTTTTCAAATGGCTGTACAAGTACTGTATAATGCTGCATTTCCAGGTAGTGTCATCGAGTTCTGACCTTTTTTTGCATGGGAAATCACTGAGAGCTAACTGTCGTAATGAAAACATGACAAAGCCATTTCACTATCTTGTTCATAAACGATGGTGTAAAGACTTCTCATTTTGATGACACTGGCCGTTTCATTGACATAAATACTTGCTTTTGAGGAATGGACTATCCATTTTGAGCAAGTGACGTGCTTTTGCAGGTTATCCATTAGGATTTGCAGTTTGCACTAATTGTTTTGAGAAATGCACTAACTGCTGTGCAAATGTTAATAGTGATGTGAGAAAAGCACCAAAGTGATTGAGAAAAACTGTAATATTAACCAATATTTAATATTGTAAACCAAAATGGTGACATCTGTATTGCTGATGTGATCTCCTGTTGATGTGTGTAGCCAAGGATATCCCAGCTCTGCCGCCCAACACAGAGCCACTGCCCTCCTCTCCCCCAACCCCAAAACCCAGGAAAGTCCACACAGTGAGTACACCCTCTGAAATGAACACTTGTGTTACTGTTGTACTGAGTTCTGTGCCACACCCACCTGTAAGAGCTGGATACTGGAACGTATCCTGTCCAGTCAGCCACGCATGACATTTATGTCGTGTAATCATATTCTGTACCATCAATTATTAGTCAAAGTTTTACATACCTCTGTGTGTGTGTGTGTGTACAGAAACATAAGACTCGGAGAGTAAAAGCCATCTACAACTGCAAGGCTGATAATCCTGACGAGCTCACATTCAATGAGGGAGAGGTGATCGTGGTGGATGGAGAGGAGGACCAGGAGTGGTGGGTGAGTAAGAGCAAACTCAAGAGTGTATGTTACCAGTGGGGTATACTACGAAGCACGTTAGACATATAGGCTATCTAGACATCGAGGGCGGCTACACAAAGCCTCGACTCAGGGCCAGGGGTATAAGTTGAATGTTGAATAAGTTGCTTAATTGCTTACCCACAACCAAATTACTGACGAGACACCGATCCTGCCTGGGGATTTTTTTCTCTCAATTTCTCAAGCACACATACATAAGAAAATCACTCACAACACTGTAAGGGTAGAAATACTATTATGAGATCTTAGATCCTCCACTAGATTTCAGATTTGAGGCAGGCTACTGGCAGTGTGTCACAGTGTGCACAAGTGGAAGTGATGCAGTGAGATGTTATGGTAAGAGTGTGTGCCATGGAGGTAGTGGAAAAAAAGTGAACAAAGATATTCACTTTGATACAAAGATATTACCAGTGCAAGAATGGAATAAATGTGTCTGATATAAAACACAAAAGAATAAACAGCAATAGAAATTAACTCTACAGGTTCTTCTCCCTCAGGTTGGCCATATTGACGGGGACCCCAACCGCAGAGGAGCATTCCCCGTCACGTTCGTCCACGTCATCTCGGAGTGATCACCTCACAGTATCAACGTCGCAGGATTTTATACGTGGATTGGAAGCGTGGGAGAGAGGGAAAGAGAAGACAAGACACAGAGATAGAGATGTCCAAAAGACACCATTGTGTTCTCACAGAGGAGAAGACATGTTTGCCTCTCCACCGTAAGAATTGGCATCTTACAGAGATCATCATTCTACTTTATACAAAAACGTGTTCAGCAGCAGAATGTCTGTTTTCTATGTACCGGTACTTTGGTCGAAGAAACGGCCACCTGCTTTCAATTGAAGTGACAGCCTGATGGATATTTATACCCCCATGACACATGCAGACTAAAACAAGATGAGCATAAACACTGTAATGGAACTAAATATTACATCCTGTAGACAGTCATGTTTCTAGTCTTTTCCTACCCGTTCAGGGCAACATCTGTAAATCAGTACTGATATACTGGTCATGAAAATCTTGGATGCAAACACAGGTCAACAAGTGGGACAGTGGCATATTCCTTGATTTGCAGTTGATTGATATAGTGTTCTTCTATCTGCAACACATCCCATTTTAGAATACTTTTGAGATTTTGACCGAAGTTGCAGAGCAACTGTAGTATTTGTACATTATTGTATTGCCTTAAAAACTGCACCTAAAAAGACAATTATTTTGGTTTGTGTGAATCGCTTGTATTCTTCAGGGACAGGATCATTAAACTCATTTCTTTAAGTAAGCATTGACTTTGACTGAATGTCTTATAAATATATTTCACTACAGCTCCCAAAATGCATCATTAGCAGATCACAGGTTCCCTTAAAACCCCCTAAAAAATTATTTTATCTTAAAATAACATTTCCAAAATTATTTTGATGGCACATACTCTTACTAGGGCAAACGGCACTCTTAGCAGGTCTTATTGCTTGTAAAACAGCCATAGGAAGCTGCTGCCCCCCTCCCCTCCAAAATCAAAATGGAAAAGAGCTGCTACTTACAGGAATTCAGGGGAACTCTCTTTTGACAGACTGCTGTCGGTACATTCCCTGCATATTGTATTGGAGTTATGTTTATAATTTCTTGCAAAGACGCATATTTAGTTAATTTATTATTGCGCTTCTCAACTATAGGGGGACACCGAGAGCAAATCTTCTATAGTGCTGCTTTAAGAGGGGGAGCACAAACCTACTCTTTGTAGCAGAGGTTCACAACAAGCTACCGAAATCAATAAGTTAAAGGTATTGTAGATTTGAACAAGATTGTCTGCCTCAGGGATGTAACGATTACCAGTATAATGGTAAACCGCGATACAAATTTTGACAATAACAATTACCGTTTTCATTTCAAATATAATTATCACGGTTGATTACCACGGTGTGGAAACCGTGTGTTTAATCCTTCCCAGCTTCATCCGAGCTTGCTTTGGACATAAACTTTCTAATGAGGAGACACAGCACTCAAAAAACCCTCCATAGAAATGCATGGGGCTAGTTTGTAACGTGGTGTTACTACACATATCACACCCCTTCCTCAGCAAAACGTCGACATGTGAATACATTGAGCCAATCATATGGTGTGTTGCGAAGACATTGGCCCAATCATGTGTTGTGATCTCGCCGCTGGAGCAAGACTGCTGTCGTGAAGCCTTGCGCACGCGCATTTCTGCCGAGATGGATGCCCGATGAGTGCCCAAAAAGCGTTGCCATATGGCCGCCGAGTGGAGGGACTTGCCTAAAAGGACTTTGGCTATAAGCACATAGCCAATTAAACATGATCAAGGAAAAAAAGTGAGCGGGGCACTTTTTGAAACTAGTTCAGTTCTTGTGTGAGCCTATCAGTGCTTTCTATTGAACACACTTTTAAAAATACAGCGATGATACAGAAAACCGTGATCATTTTGGTCACTATGGACCCTTTCAAGAGAGTTCCATTATCAGCATCATAGTTGGCCCCACAAGACTTCCTTTTTAACATTCCATATGTTATCTTAATGTAGAGGAAGTAGATTGGGAACCAAACAGAACGTTCAACGTTCTATTTCTCAAATAGAACGTTTTTGTTTTTATTGTTGAAAGGGTCGATAACCGTGAGGTTAAATTTTCATACCGTTACACCCCTACTCTGCCTACCCCTACTACAAAATGACAGAGACCGGTGAGCACAAATATCAATATTAAGTAGTACAAGTACTATTTGGTGTTTATTCAGAAAGAGAAAAAAAGATTAAACATGACAAGGACAAAGAGTAAGAATATGAGACATTGAAAAGGAATGTGCCAAAGAAGAACACAAACAACCATTCAACACTGGTGACTAGTAATGCATTACAGTTTCAAGATCCAAATGCCAAACTGCAAATCTGCAACAGTACATCAATATAAGAGCCATTAACTGTTAAGATAATTAATGCTCAATGTCATTTAAAACAAAATAATACCTGCATAATTCTGTTCAGAATTATATTATTTTATGTGGTCACTTATGTGGATGTATCAGACATCTCAAAAAAAACTATTTTAACTATCAATGAAAATAGATATCTCCCAAGAATATTAAGGTGGCTTTTGGTTTCAACACTTTACAATCTCCAGTGAATGCCATCAGTGGTTTTAATATAATTTTTATGATTTAAAGGAAGAAAAACTTAGGAAACTACTTTCTGTAAACAAACCATCCCGTATTTGGGAACCAGCCTCACGCTGGTGTTTTGTAACGTAACCATTTTCGCACTTCTCTCAGTGTTTCACTCTCCTCTCTGGCATCATGAAAGTCGGTAGGCGTGGTCACCCCTATATACCCCGCTTTCCCACTTCACTGCTGGGGGTCTGAGTGAGGTCCTACAGTCTTTAAGGTGTGTTAGCGCAGTGCATTGCATCTGCAGCCTACATGCAGTCCTCAGGCACTCTGGACTGGACCTGGGGGAGAAGTAGAGTCTAGAGAGATACAGAGAGGGGGGGCAGAGATATAATAGGGGAGGTTTTTTTACACACACACACACACATTACAATGCAATTCTTACTGTTCATTTAGTGATATGCAGCCTTCAGAAACTTCCTTGACCTCAAAAGAATTGCATTGTAATGTGTGTGTGTGTGTGTGTGTGTGTGTGTGTGCAGGGCTTAAAATTCATTTTTCAAAATGGGGGGGAATTCCCCCCTTAGGTTATTCATGTAGGGGGGATTTACACAATTTTGGGGATCGATTCTGATACCAAGTCAAAAAAAGTGTTTGATTTTGGGGCCCCCACCACCCCCACCACCCTGACGTCATCAGTAATATATACTGTAGTGGGATCATTCACAACAGTGGACATCCTAGATTCTGCTTGACTCTCTCCACACACACACAAACACACACTGAAAATGATAGCTTATGTGATATGTTTCTATCATATATTTTTGAATTCATATAGAGTGTATTTATTTAATAATGCATTTTTTAAAGTATAGCATTTTACTAGTAATTACTAGTAGCTAAACATATTTAGTAATTTGAATGCCTCATATTGACGTTTAACCTATAACACTTAGGCATATCTTTAATGTGGTGTGTAGGTCCAATTGAGTGCACATTGGTGATGAGTAGGTGTAATTGAGTGCCTGTTACTTTAAGAAAATACCTGAGAGTAATTCTATGGAGTAATTAGCCCCCCTTCAACCTGACGGTTTTAGGCTGTAGTCGCTAGTGAATAAAAGTTGTGCATAGTGCGGTATGTGTATGCAAATCATTATGTTTTCTATGTCATTAGATACAATAAATGTTCAAAAAACTAACATGTCGAAGACTATCTTTCTGGGATCAAGTGTTGACGTGACCTGAGCTAGCAGGATAGTTACCAAGGAGCTCTTTCCAGATGTAAAAGTTTGCCATGGTAGCGTAGCCTATTTGCGTAAGCGCAAAGTTTTTTTTTTCTCTCTCTCTCTCTCTCTCTCTCTCTCTCTCCATGAGGCTATGTTCAATTCAACTCGGTAGTTGATCAGTCCGGTCAATAGCACCGCATTCACGCCACTTAATGATTAGGCTATATTAACGTCATCAGACAGGCTGTAAAAGTGTATGCGGGAATTTCTTGCATTATGATGGCTAGAGTTACGGGACTTGAACAAATTATGCGCAATACCCGCAATCCCGCAGTGAAATTTAAGCCCTGGTGTGTCTCACCCGTCTTGAGTGACGCTGTGTGTATCCTGCTCTCCTCCAGAGATTGGAATCTGCCTGGCTTCTCCAAGTTGGCATTATTCAGCATAATCCCGGGGAAATCCATCTCACACGTCATCACGTGGATGGTGCCGCGGGTACCCTTCAGGTGCATGTTGATCCCATCCTGCAAAGGTAGAGGTCAGAGGTTACAGGAGGGGATAAAACAACATCACTAACGGTTCTTAAAAAAGGCTTTACGAAACTTATTTCTCAGCTGGATTTAAATGAAAGGCGCTCTAAGCAATATTGGGTAACGTCATTTCTGTTGACGTTCAAACAAAACAGAGAGCTAGCTCGCTACTCACTTCCCCTCCCTCCCGTGCAATCAAAACTCTCCTAAACGCGCATCTTGACAGGATTGGCTGGAAGAGTTGGCTGTTATGTTTTTATGGTCCAGGTTGGACCAGGTTGTTTTTAGAGCCTGGGCTGTCCACAGAGACTGCGTTTTTGTAGTTGTTGTGCTGAAAATAGCAGCATAAAAGTGCATAAGGCTTTACAGAACCCAGTAATCCCAAAATTAAACCCCGAGATGCTAGCTGTGCGCTACAGCCTTGTTAGCCCAGGTATGGCTCACCACTCTGGGCATGGGAACGTCTAGCTTGGTCTCCTCTGGAGCTTGGACGGTGATGAGAGTCTGCCCCTGGAAGACCTGGATGTGGGATAGGTCTTCATGGGTCACATAGGCCACTGTGACATCAAGAGTTAAGGGAGAAAGCCATGAGGTGGGCACATCAACAACAAGTATTGTGTTTCATACACTTCCACTAAGACTAAGACTAAGCACCCACTGCACTTCAATGAGGGGAACTTCATTTGTCTAATGGAAAGTTTTGACAAACTAATCTGAACAATGCACATCATATTATTTCAAAGTCTGAACAAACCCTCTCCGTCCCTCCCAGTTTTTCTCCCCCTCCCTCACACACAGGTCTGTAAGGATATTGTGCGTTCTCTTTATCATCGGTCAGGGCAAAGAGTTGCTTGGCACAGTCTTTGATGAGGTTGTCCAGCGCCTCCTCCATGGTCCTCAGGCTCTGCACCTCCTCCTTCAGCCTGGTCCGGAACACAGTACTGAAGCTGCTGATGGGAGTGCTCCCCCTGCAGGACAAACAACGCAAACACAGCAGAAAAGATTTTTTTTTTTTTAAAAACTGCTGGGAGGAAGGGGATTCAGCCCACTGTAAAGAGAAGAAGAATCCATTGGGCAAGATTAGTCACATAACATTAAGAAGAACAAACTAGTGGTGGGACAAAGTATCATATCAATACAGCAATATATCATACAACTTATTTTTGAGATATAGATACATCACCAAATACTGATATTTTTAAAAAATACATATATATAAAATTCTACAATTCATCTTCTAAACAAACTTATCGGCCAATTTGAATTACGAGTCACTACTGCACTCGTTGTGGTGGCACTTAATGAAAATAATGAAGGTAGTAATCCTCTAAACACTATACAATTATTTTTCTATTTCTAAGAGGCACCAACCTAAAATTCTATGCACTTGGTACACCGTTTCATGTATACAAATATCACAATGAATCATACTGTAGATTAATCTTTTGCAATGTGTTGAATATTACAGCTCCACTGCATTGTGATATTACCATTATCGTGGGCAAAGTAACTATTTGTGAGTTCCTCATTGATTTCCACCCCCAGAAACACAATTGTCCAACCAAGGTTTACAAAGGTCTACAAAACTACTGGCATGCATCCATCCATAAGTCTGCAAGTGATGTCTCAAAACACAAACATTGGAGGGAATATGTAAAGAAGGAAGACACTTACACCCACTGGACTTTGTTGGTGGACTTCTTCTGGATCAAGCGGATTCCATTGAGCACGTTGGTGATGTCATAGACCCTGCGTTTGCGAGTGCCCAGTTTGAGTGCAGCCTCCTTGAGGTCAAGAACTCCGTCGGGGGCCTCGCTCAGCAGACGCATGAAAAGGTGTGTCAGTCGCCCTAGCGACACATCACAACGCCCCATTTCCCTCTCTAAACAAACACAGTTTTGCATTTTAAACATCAAGCAAAGCGAGCATTCTAATAGGTCATTCTACAGGATTTGAGCGGTCTTGAATGCAGCCCCAAAACTCTTCCACTGACTGGCATTGTATTACAATGAAGCACTCATCTTCAGGTGCTTGTTGACAGCGATGTCAATGAACAGGAAACTGGTTTGCCAACTTCAAGCAAGCTAGTGCACAGAGCCCATAGAGTTAGTGTTAATAGGATCGCATGCTAACTTGAGTAGATATCTGGGAATCATAGAGCATAGGAGTTTTGACATTAAATCAAAACGGTTGTTTCCTCATATTCAGTTGTAGTTTAATGTTTTAAACTAGAAAAATCCCATAGTGAACCTTTAAGCAATTTTATCATGCTTGAGGCCTATAGAAGAGTAATATTTGATTTCTCAGCAGTTCTCTAACCATAATCAAAATGAAATGAGACATAACAGTCTATGCAAGCCTATGCAGTGGAGAGATCTCTTAACTCACCTTTTGGGGCATCAGCATCTGTCTGTGGCTTTGGGACTTCGACATTGCTGTGTTGGTGCCATGCAAAAACAAAGACAAAAGTCATAAAAGACATCACTTAAACACATTTCAACAATACTCAGACACCCTCTCTACAAATGAAACAGAACCTCAAACCCTCTGACCATCTCAACCTCACTGTTCCTGAGTTTGGCAAGTACCATTTACTGTCCCAGCTGCAAGCACACCTGACTGAAATCAGTGTAATTTCAGACTCTTGATTAGCTAAATCAGGCCTTTTCAGCTAGTAATCACCTGGGTTTTCCATCCAATATTTGAGCATTTAGGGAAAATTTAAAATAAGAAAATGACAGTTAACTGTGACCAGACGATTTCTAAATATTGTGGCCAACCAACCTTTCTTGAGAGGTCTGGGGTTTTTGCACGTCCTCCACTCCGTTCTCCTGAATCAATCCCTCTTCTTCCTCCTCCTCCTCATATTCAACCTCTTCATCACCGTCGTCGTCGTCGACATCATCATCCGTATCAATCTGGATAATTTAAGAGTGCATAAAAGGAGAGGACATATTCAATATAATATCGACTGCAACAGAGACAGATCAGCGTAGCCTCCATCAAACTCCCTGCACTCCCTAGAGCGCCCAAAAGAGCGCCCTGGTACCAACGCTAACCAAATTAGTAGCACATCTCATTTTCGCTTTTAACATTCGTTCTTGCGAGGTTAACCTTTGGGTGTAAGCGAGAGACTATTTGCGAGAGCTATGGAGTCGTGAACTTGTGGTTCTTAGTGTCAACGTTAACTTTACCGGTGCAACCGAGAAACCACCTTCCTCCTGTTCGCCCTCGGAAGACTCGCTGGCCCCCAATGGTCCGTCTAAGTACGGCGGCAGTGGAATAGCATCTTCGCTTATCCCCTGTGGCGTGATGTGGTCTGCCAGAAAATGGTCTTCACAAATTTCATTTAACTCGGATGGGTCCCTGTCCGTTTCTCTCAACGCAGCAAGCCACACTTTCACTCTACCTGGATCCTGAGGAAAACTAAAAAACCTTTTGTTGGTTGTTCCGGTGTCTTTCCCTTTGTCCTTTCTATTTGGACACCCTTGAACCACGCATTTTACCATATTTGCGACGCATTTGTTTACAAACTTTTCAAAGCGTATGGGATACTTGAATACTTCAAACTCATGATACAGCCAACGTGACCCTGGGTGGCCACCACACGCAGGAAAATAAGATCATGTGGGCACAGGCCATCCAATGAAATTACGCAATGAAGGCGGATATGTTTCTCTCTGTCCTCAATACTTGTGGAGCACTCACAGCGTATGCTAGGCACTGCTCCCTGTAGGATGGGAGCTACAGTCACAGAACAACTCCGTCTTTTTAGCGGTCTTCAATTATTTAGTTCTTTCTAATTTGTATTTTATTAGTTTTCATAATACAAAAAATGGCCTAGCCTAGTATTCATTCTGCATGAGAGATCCCTGTCTATCCTGGTTTAGGTAAATTTCAGGAGAATGATATCAGGCTAAATATTCAGGTATACGCTTAATAATTAAATAAATTTGACTCCCTGTCTGTTTCACCGACCAGGACTGCAAGAAATCTTGGAGTTGTTCTCGACAACCAACTAAACTTCTCAGATCATGTTGCCTCAGTCGCCCGGTCATGCCGTTTCGCACTCTACAACATACGGAAAATCAGGACTTACTTGACTCAAGATGCTACCCAACTTCTGGTTCAGGCAATAGTCATCTCACGACTCGACTACTGCAATGCCCTCCTGACAGGTCTCCCAGCCTGCGCAGTGAAACCACTTCAGATGATCCAGAACGCGGCGGCGCGCCTGGTCTACAACCAACCCAAAAGGGCACATGTTACCCCGCTGCTCATCCAGCTACACTGGCTACCTATGGGGGCCCGTATCAAATTCAAGTCTCTAACGCTTGCCTACAAAGTAGTCTCCGGTTCTGCTCCCACCTACTTGAATGCCCTCATACAGACTTACACTACCTCCAGACCGCTGCGCTCCTCTGACGAACGACGTCTAGCTCTACCACCAGTACGCTCAAGCCAATCCAAACTTTTCTCATCTGTTGTTCCTCGTTGGTGGAACACACTGCCAGTTCCTACAAGGGCAGGGACATCCTTTTCCACTTTCAAAAAACTCCTGAAGACCCAGCTCTTTAGAGAACATCTACTCTCATAGCAACACTTACAACAAGTCTTACTGATCCTAGCACTCACCAGCCGTTAAACTGACAAGTAACTGTTAAAATACAGCACTCACCGACGCACTTATTCTTACTGTACTCTAATGTGTTTTTTTTAAACTGTCCTAAAATTGTGAGAATTGTTCTAAAACTTACTGTTTACCATGTTGTTAGTCGCTTTGATTAAAAAAGCGTCAGCCAAATGTAATGTAATGTAAAATGTAATGTAATAACTTTTCACCATCAGCTATGGGGTAAGATGATGGCCTGTCAAAAGTGAAAAAAAAAACAGTGATCATCATGTCCATGAACCCCAAACTGGACTTTTAGTTACTTAAAATTGCTGAACATCTGAACACCAGCTCACAGGGTTTTAAGTGGGCATGAAATTACACCCATAGTTGAACTAGCTATAACCAATAACGGGAAATAAAATAAGCATAACTAATCGCTCTATACTATTAGAAGAAAACTCCCTCTCTCTACTTATTTGTTAGGCTACATTTTTATTTTTAACTAACCTAATGCACGCAAGCCTACAACCAACAACCAATAATTGTTTTCCACCAAAATAATAGTCTGATAAGAAATCAACATCCAGAGAAACGTTACAAAAATTCTCAGTAGTCTCAGTAGTTGCACACACTGGAAAATGGGCTGCTGATGCTCAGATTGAAGCTACAGGCGCAGCTTCAGCTGCCGCGCGGTGACGCTCTAGCATCACTAGTGTTGCCCAACAACACAGAGCCAAAGCAGACAGCGGCGGCGGCGGCGGATGTGAGAGGGGCGTTCTATGAGAAGGCAGTGGAAGCCTTCCTTCGCTCTGACAGACAGGCATTAGAGGGGGTTGCACAAGGATCCACCAGACACTGGCAGAACCATGGCCACTGAAACCATATCTGCATGCACTGGATCAAGTCTACTGCAGCCCATAAGCGAGATTATCGACCTTCCGTTAGACCAGGTAGGCTAAATACAAGGTGGACGAAAGGCTTATTATTTTCTTTTTTAATTGAAAGGCTATTTTGGATATTCGCTCAATATCATGTTAACCCATAGTCTACCAGTCAGTAGGCTGATTGAATGCAAGTCCATGGTGGTGAATTGGGTTTTCAATAGGCTACAGCTGTTTGAAGAAAGGATAAATGTAACGTTCGCGTGCTGTCCCTCATTGCACACTGTTCAATATTCCTCACTGCACACTGTTTAAGATTAGGCTATTGCCTTTTTCACCATGTTTAATCACTGGCAAAATGACTGCAAGCCGCAAAAATATATTTGGTCGTGCTGCGCTCCGTTGTGAAAAGAATGCCCAAATATGGGCGAATCGCTCAGAAAAGCATGCTAAAGATAGCACTGTTTTTACGAACATCGTAATTTACAACAAAGCATTAATCAAGCCCTATCACTTGATGATTTCTTCTTAAATGCTATTTCTCATTGTCCTTCGAAAAATTGCCATGTCGTATGGGTGAAACAACAATTTATTCATACAAGGTGGTTGCTACATGCAATAACCACGTATTGCCCATTTTTGCTCTTATTTCGATTGAAGCAAAGTTACATTTTATCATTCAATCCCCATTGTGTCGGGGCGTGTGTGCTAGTGGGCTGCACTGTAAGATGCTGGAGCGCAACCGGAATACACTATGCGATTGTGCAATCGACAGGCATGCAGATCACTCCTCATGATGTAATCTCGTCCAATGTAGCTAAAAGCGTCTGAATAGCAGGAACATAAACAGAACGAACCCCTGTCGACAGCATGGCTTAGAAAAATAAAGGCAACACAATTGCAAGGCCAGACCTGCAGTGATTCCATGTTTCTGGTGAAATGGACAACTCAAGTATTCTGGCCTTTCTGTGTTCATGTACCGATATTGGCTGGCGGCGTGTATGCATTTGAGTGTGTCTGAGGGGTAGAGAAAGCATTCGCTGCTTTTCCCCTTAGAAGCTTACCTCTTCTCATAAAAAAAGCCTCATCAAAGTAGGTAAGGTGCATTCATTGCTATCAGACAGGGAGACAGAAGCCTGTATGAGTATGGTCAATTTTACCACCTGTCCTTGTCCTTGAGCAGCTTTCACTCTTTTGTCTTCCTTGCACTAATGCATAAAACCTTGGAGATTCAACCTTGACTCTAAGTGCTATAATGAACAAACGTGAGGATGGAGGCTCTCCCTTAGGGTGAGGGTCACGCCTCAGGCCATCTCAGGAATTGGAAGGCTGCCCATTACTGGCAAGACCCATCAACCTCCTTCTGATTGCCTCCCAGTCATAAATGGAAATCGGGACTACTATCAGTGGAGACACATAACTGCAGAAACCACCATAGTCTATACTTTGTCAGATGTCTTAAGTGAAACAGCCTTGCGTGAGTCTGTTGATGGATGCAATGCCATCGTTGGTAACGTATGAAGATCTGTTCTGTGCTGAATAGATGTTTTGGTCAAGATTGCACCTCTTGGCCTTGGGGTGGTAATTCAGGTTCAGAATTAATCAGCAAAACATATTACCAGTTGTAATTGCATTCATCCTGTGTGCAGTTAATAGATGATGGTTATGTTGCTTTTGGTCATTGGTGTGTCCATGTGAAGTACATTACAGTGGCACCAAGAGTTTGTTTGCCTCAGTGTTTACTGTTTATGCAAGATACGATGTTGACCTGTCTTATTGTGAATGTTCACCATGAGAACTACCAGGTTTTTTGTATAGCATAGCTTATGCTAAACATTGTGTGTTACACCTGATTTCAACGCCGTCTGCATCTCAGCTTTCATCGTAATCTCCCATGTAAAATATGCATTCGCTGTAATATAATTTCCCCCATGACACACATCACATTAAGTGTCATGCGATACTGACTACAACTGATCCACAGCGCTGCCGAGTGTCTCATCCAGGCCTGGCAAGCGAAGCCCCGGATGAATAAGTCAGGTAGACTGAACCGACAGATGAGTGGAGCTGTAACTGGAGCCTGTGGCTTGAGCTGAAGGCTACTGTCTCTCTCAGAGCCACTGGGTTCTAGTTACAGGTCCCAAGCTTCAGGTCCTTTCTCTGTGTGTGTGTGTGTGTGTGTGTGTGTGTGTGTGTGTGTGTGTGTGATAGAGACAGAGAGGGGGGAAAGTGAAAGTGTCCTGAATGGCTTTTGCCTGGTTCAGGTCACCAGATATCCTCTGATGGCCCCTTTGACAGTGATTTAGAATGACTTTAACTTCTTTCCATGTAGAGCATTTTGGCATCGGCAGGTGTCTTTCCACAGCTTTGTGTCTTTCCACAGCCTTGTTTGTTGTTTTAGGGTCAGCATGGATTTGGCCTGACCGGTTCGATCCAACTACTCAATCTCACTAGAAATGTAAAAATAAACTATCATGCTGAAATGAATGACAGAACAGCATTTCTAACTTTGCTGTGGACAAAAGTGTCTGCTAAACATCATAGCCATAACCAAAGCCGTGACATTTGTCATCTGTCAACATAAAGACAAACAAGACATTTTGGTGTAGGACATAGAGTTTTTTTTTTTTAAAGCATACCTGAACCAAGTCTTGTCAAATCAAATCAAGTCAAGTTTTGTCTAGCCTGTTGCCTCTTGTACCACTGATGCTGCATGTGTGGGTTTCACAATGAATGTTTGTTTCATTGTACCAGGCCTACTGTATGTCAAAAGCAGACTCGGATGAAGCTGGGAAGGATTAAACACACGGTTTCCACACCGCGGTAATCAACCGTGATAATCATGATATTTGAAATGAAAACGGTAATTGTTATGGTCAACATTTTTATCGCGGTATACCATTATACCGGTAATCGTTACATCCCTAAATGTTGCCCAGTGTGAGCCTATTTCATAAGGAGCTCCATAACAGTGTTTCTCTATTACATAGACAGGGGGTCCCTGGCTCTGAGAAGTGGTTTGGTATCGACACGGAAAATTCGGCACTCCTGTGTGAACCAGTCAAGAGAGGCCGTCTCCACTGTAGCAACCATAAATCAGCCTTTGTGTTGTTTCTGTATGTCTAATGCTGAGTGTCTGCAGCTCTCATCGTCCTGTAGTGTTTATTGTAGTAGTATTAATTGTTACCTAAGGTCTCCTTTGTGATGTAGCTTGGATGTTAATCCTCATCCTCATTCACAAGTCACTTTGGATAATATAAAATAGTGTCTGATTGTGGTGTGTGTGTCTGTGTGTGTGTGTGTGTGTGTGTGTGTGTTTGCGGGGGTAAGTGGGGGTCAGTATTTCTGTGGGTTTGTTTTCCTGTCTATGTGTGAGTGGTGAGTGTGTGTGACGGCTTGGAGAATGACATCACATCATGCTGCTTGGAAAACACAAATAGACATTTGAATGTGGAGACACAGCACTACATAAAAGGAGAGAGCATAGACACAGACACAGCTGGCTCGGGATCTGAACTCCAGCGGTGTTTCTGCGGTGCCTCTTCGATATGTAGCCTTGCCATCAAGTCTTCAGATTAAAATCTTGGCATCTGTTTAAAGGGAAAAGGTTGGCTCCAGTCTGACTTACATCACTTCCTGTTTGATACCCCAGCAAAGGGCGTGGGACTCTAGTCCTTGCAGAGATTTAAGGATGCTCCTCTGCCCCTCTAGAATGAGTAGCATTTAGCCCTCAGAGGAAGACACAATTTATCCAATTTATCCTATAGTCCATCCAGAGATGAGCCAGAGGAAACTTGTAAGGGGCTTTTACCCGTCTGTGTAAGATTGTTGAAGTACTGTTGGTGACCAGATAGCAAGCGTTGTCAGAATAGCATGCGAATTCCTACATGAACAATTTATCCTTTCAAAGTTTTGCTTTTTGAGTTTGGACCAAACTACCATCAAGCCTGTCAGACTAAGGGATGGTGGAAGTCATAAGTCATCTAAACTATTGCCCTTTTATGCTATTATGTACTATCACCTTGTGTGTTTTATGTTTTATTTTTTATTCTTTACTTTTTAAACTATTCTTTCTTTGACTATTGCCTTTCTATTCCCTGTGTGTCATTGCTGGCTAAGTTGACCCCTGAACTATGTGTTTGTCATCTTCATTTGCCTGTGAATGTGGCAGTCAGCGTGGTGCACAGGTCCTGACCTGTCTGTGTAACAGATGTGTTCCTATGGTGGCTGCACACACTGGCCTGTAATCAGTTCCAAGCTCATTGGGCGTGTGTTTGTGTCATTGCTACATTAAGTGTCTGCTCACGCAGCTCATTATTGCCCAGTGACTTTAGTCATGAGGGTAGATCGTGGCTTTGAAGGCTGGGGTTGACAGTCAAAGTTCCAATTTTGGGAGATTCTCTCCTTTCTCATTGATAGCCATATTCTACTGCCCTTCATTCTATCCTTACTGTTATGTTTTTTTTATTATTATTATTCTTTATTCTTATATGTTAAGTGAGTGTTGTACTTTGAGAGCAAAGATTAACTGGAGTCAAATTCCTTGTTTGTTTACGCAAACCTGGCCAATAAAGCTGATTCTGATTCTGATTATACACACTACAGAAACTAACACTGTGTGCCACCAGTTACAACACTTGACCCAGCTACAGTGTTGCTGCCCATTCCTCATCATTTTTGGATTGTGGTAGCTCAATTGGAATTAAGTAGTAGTATTATATAAAATGTTTTATTGTTTGATATTTAATATCATTATAATAATAACTAAAGAATAGATTACCATAATTCCTTTCAAATCCATTCTGAGGCAGGGAAGTAGTAAGAAATGTTTCATGCTGTGCCGTACTGTTCTGTGCTATACCGCGCCGTACCGTGTTGTGTCGTGTCGTGCTATTCTGTTCTGTGCTATACCGTGCTGTACCGTGTTGTGTCGTGTCGTGCTATTCTGTTCTGTGCTATACCGCGCCGTACCGTGTTGTGCGGTGCTGTGCTGTGCTATACCGCGCCGTACCGTGTTGTGCTATTCTGTTCTGTGCTGTACCGCTCTGTACCGCGCTGTACCGTGTTGTGCGGTGCTGTGCTGTGCTATACCGCGCTGTACCGTGTTGTGCTATTCTGTTCTGTGCTGTACGGCTACGTGTTGTCGCGGTGCTGTGCTAACAATGCTATACCAGCTGTACCGTGTTGTGCCGTGCTGTGCTGTGCGATACCGCGCTGTACCATGTTGTGCTATTCTGTTCTGTGCTATACCGCGCCGTACTGCGTTGTGCTATTCTGTTCTGTGCTATACCGCGCTGTACCGTGTTGTGCGGTGCTGTGCTGTGCTATACCGCGCTGTACCGTGTTGTGCTATTCTGTTCTGTGCTGTACCGCGCTGTACCGTGTTGTGCGGTGCTGTGCTGTGCTATACCGCGCTGTACCGTGTTGTGCGGTGCTGTGCTGTGCTATACCGCGCTGTACCGTGTTGTGCTATTCTGTTCTGTGCTATACCGCGCCGTACCGCGTTGTGCTATTCTGTTCTGTGCTATACCGCGCTGTACCGTGTTGTGTCGTGTCGTGCTATTCTGTTCTGTGCTATACCGCGCTGTACCGTGTTGTGTGGTGCGGTGCTGTGCTGTTTTGGTTATCCTGTGCTGGTTCTCCTGTGCTGTGCTGTGCTGGTTCTACTGTGCTGTGCTGCCCTGGTTCTCCTATGCTGTGCTGGTAATCCTGTGCTGTGCTGTGCTGGTTCTCCTGTGCTGTGCTGTGCTGTGCTGGTTCTCCTGTGCTGTGCTGGTTGTCCTGTGCTGTGCTGGTTGTCCTGTGCTGTGCTGGTTCTCCTGTGCTGTGCTGTATTGTGTGTGCTGTGCTGTGCTGGTTCTCCTGTGCTGTGCTGGGCTGTGCTGTGCTGTGCTGTGCTGGTTCTCCTGTGCTGTGCTGGTTCTACTGTGCTGTGCTGCCCGTGGCATGCTGGAAGCAGATGGCTCCAGCTCGTGCTCCTGGAATAGCAGGGAGCTCAGGGGGAGGGGTTCTCTGTGCCCTGCCAGTCTCAGCACTGTGGGAGCAATCACTTAAGGAGCCGGGGCATCGCTCCCACAGGCGGACCTGCAGAGAGCGATCACCACTCAAGCTCAAGTCTGATATGTGCCGGCAGGAGTGATACGCTGCACATGTGGTTACATATACTTAAGAGGTCAAATGAAAATCATTGTGCCAGTTTTAACAGTGTCAGGTTGGATTTTTGGTCCTGGGCTCCAAACAATCCTGGATTTTAGAGAACCTTTCAAATTGTAGTTTCTGCTGATGTTATTTCTTCCTTGCGTGCTCTCATTACCATGAGGGCTATTCGGAGTTCATTTCCGAGAGTTCATTTTGCTGTTTCATTCCTTTTTGTTTTGAAGTAATGTGGAGCAGCTGGCATTTCGCTGGCCGGAGTCTTTTGCGAGAAGATGCAAATTAATTTAACAGCCCCCTGTGGGGTTTCTGTCTTTCCCTGTAATATAGAGAGTATACCCCAAAGAGAGGCATTGACCAATGTGTACATTTTTCATTACAGCCTAGACTATAAATAGACGACTCCTGGGTCAGTGCTGGGGATAGAGAAAAAGGGTGCGTCTTCCTCTCTTTTGCATCTGCTGTGGAAAGCTAAGAGGCACTCAGTTCAGGATCCGTTGGCAAACATTTACATAGAGGCCTTGGAGGCCTGTGGCAGCCATACAAATTCACTTATTAGCCTCAAAAAGCAGCCTTATGGTCCCCATCGATTGGTCAATTGTTAAAATGGAAAAAAGGAAGATTGAATGCACCTATCCACCTGTGCAACCAGGCCAAACCTCATTTAGTTGATTGGTGTTTTATTTGTTGAAGTTTTACCGTGATTGTAATTAGAGACAACAGAGATGATGAGGAAAGAGTCTTGTAGAATGAAACTGGCATATTTCACACAGAGCATCATATGTGCAGTACTGGACTGCGTGCTGGTTATAATGCAGTCGTGTATTAAGTGTACTGAGATCATAGCCACAGAGTTTTATGATCATGCTCAATGGTCTTAGTGGCGAGATAATGAGATTGATAGCCTCTCTCTGTGGCTGAAAAGCTAAACTCCGATCACAACCTCTCCCTCAATCTCTTCTGATCAGCAGCGTTTAACTTCTGAATCCGTGTGACAGTTAAATTTCATGGCCCTAAAGTTGGAGGGCTGGAATAGTTGTAAACCTCCTGAGATATCAGATTACTGAGAAATATTCACATTTTCATGTGGTAATGAACTCTAAATGAACCACTCATATTCATCATATCCCATCATAACCACTTCAGAATCAGACTGCAGACAGAGATTGAAACTTCATAACCCATTTGAAACAGTCTAGTCATGGCTATAGAATCAGGTTTATTCCTCTGCGGAGTCTCTGGACACTTCCGCAGTGGCTTGTTCTTTGTGCGTTGCCTAATACACAAGCATACACCCAGCCCAGCCCAACCCAGTCTCTGCCCCCTCTCTCTCCCAGGATAAATAATTAAGTGTGTAATGTATTGCTGGTAGAGAGCACTTAGTGTCTGTGAGCGATTTAATCATCCTCGGAGATGGCCACTCCTTTAGTCTGCTCACACGTCATACAGATGCTGCCAGATGTTTTGTCCGGGGCCGATGAGTGGTGGGCCTAGAGTGTTTTTCTCTGAGATCAATGGCCTAGATGATCAGTGAAGTTGCGTCTGAAGAGCTCTGTTCTTTTGTGGCGATCTCCTAGTTCCTCAACTTGCCGGGGTAGAGAGGTTGGCTTTGAGTAAGACTCTCAAATGTTCTCAACCATGCACCGCCAAATTTGTTCCAGTGCAACACCAAAAAACCCTAAATTGGAGTTCTTGGCTTGGGAGTTGAAAAGACATCTGGGGTGGGTATCTGTTGGTTGCCTGACTGTAAGGTACCACAAAAAAAAACAGAGTGGTAGACAAACACTTGGGGTGTGAAGTTAGGCATCAAAGAGCAACGGTACAAGCTACAGTATTTGTTTAAACTCAACAGCTGTGGCTGGGAAGCTTTCTCGTAATTCTCAAGAAAGAGAGACACTGTTGACACATTTCTGTTAGTGTTAATGGGAGATTGGAGAGCTTCACTGAGACTCACCCTGCTAGCAGAGCTCTTCTGTTTGAAGGCCTTGTGCTGGTACTGGATCAATTGACAGTGTCACACTTCCAAGAATCCTTTATTGATTTACCCAGAAACTCAACGATGCGCCAAACTATTTGAATCGAATTAGCATCCTAAAAAGATACTCAGCCTTTGTACCTTTTCTTGTCATTCATATGAAAGCAGTGCTTTCAGCAGACAACTACTTCATCAATGAATGTGCACGCCTCACATCTGCCTTGGTCAGGCAGAAAACAAAAGAAGCCCTCTTGCTTGACCTGCAGTTGCTTTCATTGAAAAACATTTAACAGTAGATAAATGATGATGGATTGATTGATTGATTGAATGATTGATGGATTCTTCCTAGCAAGCTGTAAAGAAGGTTCATCATATAAAGTGTCCATAACAGTATTCACCCCCCTGTGATATTTCCCCTTTTATTGAATTTAATTTGGCCTTGTTAACAATAATAATGTATAAAAAACCCTCTTTAATGTCTAAGTGAAAGCATTACATTCTACAAAGTAATGTTCATCAATTAAATTATATAATGCAAAATAAGCGATTGCATAAATATTCACCCCCTTTAAGTCAGCATTTAGTAGCTGCTCCTTTGGCCGCAATTAAAGCATGGAGTCTGCGTGGATAGGTCTCAATTAGGCTTGCACATCTGAATACTAAAATTTTAGCCCATTTTTCAAAACTGCTCAAGCTCTGTCATGTTGGAAGGGGATCGGGTGTGAACAGCCCTTTTCAAGTCCAGCCACAGATTTTCTAGATGGAGGTCTGGGCTTTGACTCGGCCTCTCCAGAAAATTCACCTTGTTGTCTTTAAATAATGTTTGTGTAGTTTTCGCTGTATGCTTAGGCTCATTGTCTTGATGGAAAGTAAATCAAGTCATAGTTCTCTTGCACACTGATTCAGATTGTCCTCCAGGATTTCCATATATTTTGATGAATTCATTTTACCTTTACTTTCACAAGCCCTCCAGGGCCAGCTGTCGAGAGACATCCCCACAGCATGATGCTACCACAACCATGTTTCAAATTAGGGATGGTGGGTTTGTGGTGATGTTCAGTGTTTGATGGCCAAAAAGCTCAATTTCAGACAAAAGAGCTTTCTTCCATTTGACCTTGGAGTCTCCCACATGTCTTTGGGCGAACTTTAGTG